>NW_026057584.1:21441547-21741547 GCF_023721935.1 Panthera uncia
TCTGATTGCTGATGCTAGAACTTCCAGCACTATATTGAACAACAGCGGTGACTGGGCATCCCTGTCGTGTTCCTGATCTCAGGGAAAAAGCTCTCAGTTTTTCCCCGTTGAGGATGATGTTAGCTGTGGGCTTTTCATAAATGGCCTTTATGATCTTTAAGTATGTTCCTTCTATCCCGACTTTCTCAAGGGTTTTTATTAAGAAAGGGTGCTGGATTTTGTCAAAGGCCTTTTCTGCATCGATTGACAGGATCATATGGTTCTTCTCTTTTTTTTTGTTAATGTGATGTATCACGTTGATCGATTTGCGAATGTTGAACCAGCCCTGCATCCCAGGAATGAATCCCACTTGATCATGGTGAATAATTCTTTTTATATGCTGTTGAATTCGATTTGCTAGTATCTTATTAAGAATTTTTGCATCCATATTCATCAGGGATATTGGCCTGTAGTTCTCTTTTTTTACTGGGTCTCTGTCTGGTTTAGGAATCAAAGTAATACTGGCTTCATAGAATGAGTCTGGAAGTTTTCCTTCCCTTTCTATTTCTTGGAATAGCTTGAGAAGGATAGGTATTATCTCTGCTTTAAATGTCTGGTAGAACTCCCCTGGGAAGCCATCTGGTCCTGGACTCTTATTTGTTGGGAGATTTTTGATAACCGATTCAATTTCTTCGCTGGTTATGGGTCTGTTCAAGCTTTCTATTTCCTTCTGATTGAGTTTTGGAAGAGTGTGGGTGTTTAGAAATTTGTCCATTTCTTCCAGGTTGTCCAATTTGCTGGCATATAATTTTTCATAGTATTCCCTGATAATTGTTTGTATCTCTGAGGGATTGGTTGTAATCATTCCATTTTCATTCATGATTTTATCTATTTGGGTCATCTCCCTTTTCTTTTTGAGAAGCCTGGCTAGAGGTTTGTCAATTTTGTTTATTTTTTCAAAAAACCAACTCTTGGTTTCGTTGATCTGCTCTACAGTTTTTTTAGATTCTATATTGTTTATTTCTGCTCTGATCTTTATTATTTCTCTTCTTCTGCTGGGTTTAGGCTGCCTTTGCTGTTCTGCTTCTATTTCCTTTAGGTGTGCTGTTAGGTTTTGTATTTGGGATTTTTCTTGTTTCTTGAGATAGGCCTGGATTGCAATGTATTTTCCTCTCAGGACTGCCTTCGCTGCATCCCAAAGCGTTTGGATTGTTGTATTTTCATTTTCGTTTGTTTCCATATATATTTTAATTTCTTCTCTAATTGCCTGGTTGACCCACTCATTCGTTAGTAGGGTGTTCTTTAACCTCCATGCTTTTGGAGGTTTTCCAGACTTTTTCCTGTGGTTGATTTCAAGCTTCATAGCATTGTGGTCTGAAAGTATGCATGGTATAATTTCAATTCTTGTAAACTTATGAAGGGCTGTTTTGTGACCCAGTATATGATCTATCTTGGAGAATGTTCCATGTGCACTCGAGAAGAAAGTATATTCTGTTGCTTTGGGATGCAGAGTTCTAAATATATCTGTCAAGTCCATCTGATCCAATGTATCATTCAGGGCCCTTGTTTCTTTATTGACTGTGTGTCTAGATGATCTATCCATTTCTGTAAGTGGGGTGTTAAAGTCCCCTGCAATGACCACATTCTTATCAATAAGGTTGCTTATGTTTATGAGTAATTGTTTTATATATCTGGGGGCTCGGGTATTTGGCGCATAGACATTTATAATAGTTAGCTCTTCCTGGTGGATAGACCCTGTGATTATTATATAATGCCCTTCTTCATCTCTTGTTACAGCCTTTAATTTAAAGTCTAGTTTGTCTGATATAAGTATGGCTACTCCAGCTTTCTTTTGGCTTCCAGGAGCATGATAAATAGTTCTCCATCCCCTCACTCTCAATCTAAAGGTGTCCTCAGATCTAAAATGAGTCTCTTGTAGACAGCAAATAGATGGGTCTTGTTTTTTTATCCATTCTGATACCCTATGTCTTTTAGTTGGCGCATTTAATCCATTTACATTCAGTGTTATTATAGAAAGATATGGGTTTAGAGTCATTGTGATGTCTGTATGTTTTATGCTTGTAGTGATGTCTCTGGTACTTTGTCTCACAGGATCCCCCTTAGGATCTCTTGTAGGGCTGGTTTCGTGGTGACAAATTCCTTCAGTTTTTGTTTGTTTGGGAAGACCTTTATCTCTCCTTCTATTCTAAATGACAGACTTGCTGGATAAAGGATTCTCGGCTGCATATTTTTTCTGTTTAGCACACTGTAGATATCGTGCCAAGCCTTTCTGGCCTGCCAAGTTTCAAAGGAGAGATCAGTCACGAGTCTTATAGGTCTCCCTTTATATGTGAGGGCACGTTTATCCCTTGCTGCTTTCAGAATTTTCTCTTTATCCTTGTATTTTGCCAGTTTCACTATGATATGTCGTGCAGATCGATTCAAGTTACGTCTGAAGGGAGTTCTCTGTGCCTCTTGGATTTCAATGCCTTTTTCCTTCCCCAGTTCAGGGAAGTTCTCAGCTATAATTTGTTCAAGTACCCCTTCAGCACCTTTCCCTCTCTCTTCCTCCTCTGGGATACCAATTATGCGTATATTATTTTTTTTTAGTGTATCACTTAGTTCTCTAATTTTCCCCTCATACTCCTGGATTTTTTTATCTCTCTTTCTTTCAGCTTCCTCTTTCTCCATAACTTTATCTTCTAGTTCACCTATTCTCTCCTCTGCCTCTTCAAGCCGAGCCATTGTGGTTTCCATTTTGTTTTGCATTTCGTTTAAAGCGTTTTTCAACTCCTTGTGACTGTTCCTTAGTCCCTCGATCTTTATGGCAAGAGATTCTCTGCTGTCCTGTATACTGTTTTCAAGCCCAGCGATTAATTTTATGACTATTATTCTAAATTCACTTTCTGTTATATTATTTAAATCCTTTTTGATCAGTTCATTAGCTGTTGTTATTTCCTGGAGATTCTTCTGAGGGGAATTCTTCCGTTTGGTCATTTTGGAGAGTCCCTGGCGTGGTGAGGACCTGCAGTGCACTTCCCCTGTGCTGTGGTGTATAACTGGAGTTAGTGGGCGGGGCCGCAGTCCGACCCGATGTCTGCCCCCAGCCCACCGCTGGGGCCACAGTCAGACTGGTGTGTGCCTTCTCTTCCCCTCTCCTAGGGGCGGGATTCACTGTGGGGTGGCGTGTCCCATCTGGGCTACTTGCACACCGCCAGGCTTGTGTTGCTGGGGATCTGGCGTATTAGCTGGGGTGGGTAGGCAAGGTGCACGGGGGCTGGAGGGGCAGGCTTAGCTCGCTTCTCCTTAGGTGATCCACTTCAGGAGGAGCCCTGTGGCAGCGGGAGGGAGTCAGATCCGCTGCCGGAGGTTTGGCTCCGCAGAAGCACAGAGTTGGGTGTTTGCGCGGAGCGAGCAAGTTCCCTGGCAGGAACTGGTTCCCTTTGGGATTTTGGCTGGGGGATGGGCGGGGGAGATGGCGCTGGCGCCTTTGTTCCCCGCCAAGCTGAGCTCTGCCGTCCGGGGGCTCAGCAGCTCTCCCTCCTTTTGTCCTCCAGCCTTCCCGCTTTCCGCGCAGAGCTGTTAACTTATGACCTCCCAGACGCTAAGTCGCGCTTGCTGTCGGAACACAGTCCGTCCGGCCCCTCCGCTTTTGCCAGCCAGACTCGGGGGCTCTGCTTGGCCGGCGAGCCGCCCCTCCGCCCCGGCTCCCTCCCGCCAGTCCGTGGAGCGCGCACCGCCTCGCCGCCCTTCCTACCCTCTTCCGTGGGCCTCTCGTCTGCGCTTGACTCCGGAGACTCCCTTCTGCTAATCCTCTGGCGGTTTTCTGGGTTCTTTAGGCGGGTGTAGGTGGAATCTAAGTGATCGGCAGGACGCGTTGTGAGCCCCGCGTCCTCCTACGCCGCCATCTTCCGGAACCCCCCCGCCTGCTTCGGATTCTGTGCCTCCACTCGTGCTCTGTCTCTTCTCTCTCAAAAATAAATAAACATTAAAAAAAAAAAAAAAAAAGGAAAGATGTTAACTCACCCCATGAATTAATTTCTTTTTTGTGCTTAAGATTTTCTTTTTTTTTTTATTTTTTCTAACATTTATTTATTTTTGAGACAGAGAGAGACAGAGCACG
Source organism: Panthera uncia (assembly GCF_023721935.1). Classification (NCBI taxonomy): domain Eukaryota; kingdom Metazoa; phylum Chordata; class Mammalia; order Carnivora; family Felidae; genus Panthera; species Panthera uncia. The sequence goes on from NW_026057584.1 coordinate 21,445,650, forward strand.
AGTGGGGGAGGGGCAGAGAGAGAGGGAGACACAGAAACAGAAGCAGGCTCCAGGCTCTGAGCTGTCAGCACAGAGCCCCACGCTGGGTCGAACTCACGGGCTGCGAGATCATGACCTGAGCTGAAGTCGGACGTTTAACCGACTGAGCCACCCAGGCGCCCCTGTGCTTAAGATTTTCTTAAAGATACATAGGATATTGGCCAATATTTAGTGATTAGAACAGTACTGCCATTGTGTTGAGAAAGAAAAAAATGGAGTGGAGGTAAAGGAGAGTCTACTAACTTTTGAATATTTAGGATTTTTAAACCAAAGCCACATTGTTCAAAATTTGCAAATAAATTTAGAACGTATTTATCAGAGGACACTTTGAACATAAGGTGATGTTTTGGCCAGTTAGCCAGGATCTGGAACTCCTGATTGGCATTCCAGGAAGCAGCTTTGGCTAGATTCTGAACATTCCCCTCTGCTTTCCACCTGACAGACCACAGATCTAACTCAGAGCTGGATCTATCCTGTCAGCACAAAACTGGACCCTGTCTTCTATTTATGAATCGCCAGATGGCCACTTCCAAAAAAGAAGACAAAGGAAAGGAACAAGGGGCCAAGTCACCTCATAGGAGCAGTGATTTTATGTGTCTTGTTAACTACTACATTCTTAGTAGCAAGGACAGTGCTTAGGATACAGTAGGCATGCCATAAATATTTGTTAAATAAATACACTTAATTCTCACAATAATACTGAGAAGAATGAATGAAAGCCCAACTCACTGAGGAACCCTAGGTAAATGGAAAAACTGAGATTTGAACCTAGGTCTAGATCTTTCCACTGTATTATATGATTTATTGGAAAGTCCTCTCCTCCAAAAATTCAAGTCATTCCAAGAGATTTCTTGAATACAGATATCTTCCTTTGCCACAGCTTAAGTGATCTCTAAGCAAAAATTTAGTCTACCATAAGCTAAAGTAGCCAACCAAATAATCTAGGTTTTAACAGATATTTTAAAAAGCATCCAGCTCAACTTCCCAACCAATAAGGAAGAAAATGCATATTACTTTCTGCAATGCCTGCACTTGTGAAGTGCTTCGTAACCACTAATTCCTCATGATGGAAGAAGCTCATGGTAGGCTGAGGTCGCAGCCTTGGCCAGAACACTTTCACTGACTGTTTTACAATTTAAAGAGATACTGTATTGTGATAAAGAACAGTTCTCCCTTGAAGTGTAAGCAATCATGGAATAAGTGACTTTGTTTTGCTCAATGTTGCACTCCTAGTGCCAGAATAGAGCCTTATATGCAGTAGGTACTAAAAAAAATCTGTCTTGAATATATGATGAGTGTGTGAATAGTTGTTGGAAAGGTGCTAGAAACAGTGATTGCTAAAGAAATTTCAGAGGAAGGGCTGGTACCTCAGCACAGCAGGTGGCCCCTGCTGGAATCATTTGGAGTTGCTTGACTGTGGTAGATGAATGGTTCTCAAGCTGTGGTCTGGGCTGTGCCTAAGAGGGTCCATGGTCTGGTCCAAATGACAAGTGTAAGAGGAGCTTACAATCTGGATAAAATTTACAGACAGCATAAGGAAAGGTTGAGAAACTCACCATCCACAAGATGGACTGTGGTCTCCCTCCTTTTGCTGCCCCTCTTCCTCAATCCCCCATCCACTACTCCATAGAGAGCCCAGATTTGTACCCAGTTGCCCTTACTTCTGCAGCATGAAATGATATGAAATCAGGTCATCAAGGAATCCAGAAGATGAAAATTGAGAAAAAAAACCCTATTTTAATTGGCCATATGCCCAGGTGGAGTTTGGTGCTTTTGGTAGCTGATTCTTAAATGAGGGAAAAAAATGGAAAAATCTTAAACAATTAATTCCTTTGATTTTTAAAAAAGAAATCAAATAGCTTTGTGTCATCTCCTTTAACCTTTATAAGTCCTTCATTGAGGCCAAGTTTCCTACAGAATCTCTGAAAAACATTTATCTCCTATGACACTACCACCAGGTTTCATAATTAAAGAAGAAAAACATCTTTCTAGGGGTGATATACTCCAAGTCCATGCCTGCCCCGGTTCTTCTTGTATTGGTTCACAAAAGGTTAGTTGTGTTTCTTGGGTATTTGTTGATCAAAGTTCCAGTCATGCTACTGAAAGGGTATTCTGCTCTGTTTTCAAAGTGATTATTAAGCCACTGTAAAAACACTTTAACTTGTGGGTTTGCTTTACTCTATTTGAGTCCAAAGTTCACAATCATACGATGAGGCAAGCCCTATGGTACTATGTCATCTTAATTTATCAGGAAACCACAACCTTGCCCTTCTTTTTTTTCAACTGCATCCGTCTCGCTCCCCCACCGTAGTCACACCCAGGGCTGCTTTTCCTCCGGCTTGGTGCACGGCCTGAGTTCCAGGACTGAAGACTCACCGCATCCATCCTGCAAGGCTGCAAATCTCCCTTGCCACTTTCCTACCAGCCTGCCCCCTCTTCCTGCTGTCAACTTCCAGACACTTCTGTGCTCTTTGAGTAATCAAGGTTTTATTGTAGAAACGTATTTGAATCCCCCAAAGAGCTCTGAAATATTTGTATCATTTTTCTGTCTGCTTCAATGGGTATTTTGTCTGAATTGTGAGCATGGGAAACATAAAAAGAAAAAATTAAAAAGAAATATGTAGACTGTAAGACTTGGTAAGGAAACCATGAACAATGTTTCAGTGAGTAAACCGTGAATAAAGAACACATTTAACCGATCTGCTGTTTTCTTTATGATTTGCTCCTGTTGGAATGACTGAACATTTATTTAGTCTGTAGATATGATCTTCACATTGTTTAAGCACTGGGCTATTTTACTTTAGAATCATTTGACCAATTTTAAAAGGTACTTAATCATATTAAGAATGTATTTTAAAAGAGATCATTGGCCTTTTCTTTCAGACACATCAATTTCCAAATTTTTCTGACTACTCATGGCCCACAAAAGGCAAAGGACCTTAATTTCCACTCATGATTCTGATATATTTTAGAAAAGTGAATTCAGAAATTTCCAGGTTATTGTTCTTAGCTAACTTCTATTAGTAATAAAAGAATCCAACGGCCCATATTGTATTAACTGAAGACAGAAATAATATCTATTCTACACAGTATTTTAATTTTTTTTAATCTTTATTTATTTTTGAGAGAGAGACAGAGCACAAGCAGGGGAGGGGCAGAGAGAGAGGGAGACACAGAATGAGAAGCAGGCTCCAGGCTCTGAGCTGTCAGCACAGAGTCCGACATGGGGCCGAACCCATGAACCCTGAGATCATGACCTGAGCTGAAGTCGGATGCTGAACCGACTGAGCCACCCAGGCGCCACAGCTCTACACAGTATTTTATTTTATTTTATTTTTATTTATTTATTTTTTTCTACACAGTATTTTAAAGAACAATTGCTAAGCACATAAAGAAATTTAAAGAAAACCAAGTCTTAGGAAAGCCTCTTGACCCCTCTGGGCTTAGGTAAGATCCAAGAGGTTAGACTTAGCACTGGATCATTCATATTCTTTCACTTTTGGTCACATCTGCATAAGAAAGGTTTCCTTAATATATATATTAAAAATATATTTTTATATATTTATTATATATTTCTTAAATATTTAAAAAATTTTTAATATTTTTAATATTTATTATATATTTATATATAAAATTATATATTTTATATATTTTATATATTTATTACATAAATATATAAAAATATATTTATATATATTTATTATATAATAAATATATATTTATATATATTTATATATATTATATAAATATATATTTATGTATTTAATATTTATATTATATTTTATTTTATATTTATATTGAAAATAAAATATATTTTAAATATATATTTTAATTAAAATTTTAAGATATATATATAAAAAACATCGAGCTAATGAATTTTAATGTTCAGTACTTCTTACACCTTTGGTTTTCCTTTTAAAAATCCCTTTCTATGAAGCTGTGGGATATATTTAATGAAGCAGCAATTCTTCTCCTTAGCTTTGACCTGAAAAGGTAAACAACCCATTCTTGCATAATCAAGAGCCATTTTTTCTTCATAGCTTTTATCTCATATTCAGAGAAAATAGATGTCAAGTGCTAGAACAAAAGAAGTTGTATATCAAAGTGAAAGTCTTTGTCCTTTTGTCTATTCGCGGGAAAAAAAAAAAAACCCAAAACTGAAACATCTTCTTCAGCTGATTGATTTCTAAAAATTCAGATTAGTTTTCTTTCTGTCTTCATGTTGAGTTTGATCTTACTTAGCCTACCAGTACAATTCCTCCTATCTACCTTTTCTCGATTTTATGTGAGTCTCACAGTCCTTCAGGATTCTTTCTTACAGCACCTCAAATCCTTAGGATTTCTGAACACTTTTTTTACGTTTGAATTTGAATGCATACATGTTTCTGTGAAGAAAGGAAGTCATCACCATGAGTCATCAGATATATTTTAAAAAGAAATCTGGAAGCTGAGAAAGGAAATTACAAGGATGTTGAAAATCCAGAGAGATAGCCTACAGGAAACCAAAATTTTAAAAGGCAAGAAAACCTCAGACATTCCAGAAGTTTTGCATGACACCCAAGAGTTCTATTCTATTCTTCTTCTTCTTTTTTTTGTTTTGTTTTTTTTTTTTGGCTCACCCATCTGTTATTTTGATTTATTAATTATTTTTGGCAAGACTGGGGACATGCCATCTTTCATATAAACTTACAACTTTAGCCCTTTCTGGAAATAGAAGCTTCTAATTTCCTTTAAAACATGAGTCACTGGATGGAAGTAAAAGCACCATAAGACAAGAGAGAGAAGGAGGAGGGAGCGAAAAGGATGCTCCTCATATAGCGAGACCGTTGAACTTTGCTGTGCTGGTGCTTGCGTGCGCTGCTGACGGTCCACTTCCCCAGTGATCGGGCTCCTGCCTGGGATTCCCAGGTGTAAATGAGGGGTTTTTGTTGTTGTTGTTTTGGTTTGGTTGTTTTGTTTTGTTTTTTTCCTGGGGGTAGCTGTGTCCTAAGTAACACACATTCCCTTTTCTCTGCCCTACTGGGGGGAAAAAAAAAAGGTACATGTCAAAATGTCCTCTGTTCAATCTTTAATGAAACAAACTTGGTACAGTTCAGTTTTATGATAATTTTAGGAGTGGAAAAAGAAAGAAGTGGTATTATCAAGACACTAGAAACAGAGGTGTTTCTGCAACCAAATGCAACCTACCCTATTAGAGGCTGACCCTATTAGAGGCTGGAGTGGGGCTTGGGCATGGATTTTTGTTTACAAATCCCAAGATGATGTTAATGTATAACTAAGTTTGAGAATCATAGATGTAGAATTAAGGGTTAATTCTTAGCTGTTTACTTTCATTTTAATGAGAGTTATTAAAGTTTAGCTTTTTAAACAACTAGGGTGTTACAATATTTCTTTAACCATTTTCAACCTGTTCTGCAAATAACAGGATATAATGTCTTCATCAATTTACATTATTATTAAATTTTTCTTTTTTTAATGTTTAATTTTGAGAGAGAGAGAGAAAGAGCACGTGAGCAGGGGAGGGGCAGAGAGAGGGAGACAGATGATCCGTGCTGTCACTGCAGAGCCAGATGCAGGGCTTGAACCCATGATCTGTTAGATCATGATCTGAACGGAAGTCAGATGCTTAACCTACTAGGCCACACACGTGCCCCTCTCCCCCCGCCCCATAAAAAGATTTCAATAAACAACCCTGACTACCCCATCTTCTAATTCTGTCAAATCCTATTTACCCTATTTTCTGCTTCTAAATGAGTTTGGCATCCTGGGATGATAGCATCTAAAAGAAAAATAAACCTATGGAGAGAGAAGCATTACAAAGAAAATAAAAATTCTGTCTTATATCATGGACAAATAAACCAATTAATTTGGAGCATGGCTAAGTCCCTTACTTGATAAAGGGTGTCTTCCTAATGCTAATACAAACATAATATTTAATAGTAAAATATAAGAAATATTGCCTTTAAATTCAGCAATAAGACAAGGATGCCTACTGTCAATACTTCCATTCAACATTGTTGAGAGATCATAGTTATCAGGATAAAGCAAGAACAAGTTATGAGTAATAGAAAGAAAGGAATAAAACTGACAGTACTCATAGACGCTATACACAGAACCCCATGAAAATCTACAGAAAATTATTTGGAGTCATTACAGTGTACAAGGTTGCAGAATATTTCAGGATAAAACAACCATTACGGGGGCGCCTGGGTGGCTCAGTCGGTTAAGCGTCCGACTTCAGCTCAGGTCACGATCTCGCGATCTCACGGTCTGTGAGTTCGAGCCCCACGTCTGGCTCTGGGCTGATGGCTCAGAGCCTGGAGCCTGCTTCCCATTCTGTGTCTCCCTCTCTCTCTGCTCCTCCCCCGTTCATGCTCTGTCTCTCTCTCTCTCTGTCTCAAAAATAAATAAACGTTAAAAAAAAAAAAGATTAAAAAAAACAACAAACCAACCATTACCTTTTTTTTTATACTGGTGACAAATAGGGAATTCTTACTTTTTAAAAATTGACATTTACAATACCTGAAAAATCCCAAACAACTTGTGGACAAATGTAACAAAATTTGGGCTAGACATTTATGAATATACTAACAAAACTTTAAAGACAATTACAAAGACCTTAATAGGTGGAGAGAAAAAAAACCATTTGTAAGAACACACCATATTATAAAGATGCTGTTTAATTCCCTACGTAATTGAGGAATTCAATGCATTGTTAATAAAAGTTCTGTGAAGAATATCTGTTAGCTGAATTCTAAAATATGTATAATGTAACAAAGCTACAGTGAAAGTCAAGCCAATTTTGAAGAAAAGCGTATTAGAGAAGGGACTTGTCCCAATATAAGTTAAAATTTATTATGAAAGTTGAGCAGGTAAAATGGTGTAGAACTGTCAGAGTAGGGACAAATAAACTAAAACAACAGAACAGAAATATATCACAAGGTGGCTTTGCCAACTGGTAGTAAGAAGCATCCTATTCAATGCATGGTACTGAGACAACTGGTTTTCTCTATGAAACAAAATTCAACTGGATCATTACTATCCATACAAATCAACTGCGGATATTGAATGTTAAAAATAAAACTTTAAAACTTCTAGAAGAAAACATAAGAGGATATCTTTATAAATGTAGGGAGAGGAATAAGTTTTTAAACAAGACATGGCAAGCTCAAACAGTAAAGGAAAAAGTTGATAAATTGATTATACAGACTATTTAAAAATGTTTTGTACATTGAAAGATTATGTAAACAAAGGATAGAGACAAGCCACAGACTTTGAAAGTATATTTGCAATGCATGAAATTAACAAAAAAGTTAGTATCCAGAATATGTAAAGAACTTTACATTCAAGAAAAAACAAAAAAAAATTTGGAAAAAGGACATGAACAGGTGATTCACAGAAGAGGAAAACCAACCAGAGACGCTTGGGTGCCTCAGTCAGTTGAGTGTCCGACTCTCAGCTCAGGTCCTGATTTCAGGGTCTTGAGTTCAAGTCCCATGTTGGGCTCCACACTGGACTCCATGCTGGGTGTGGAGCCTATTTAAAAAAAAAAAAGAAAGAGGAAAGCCAATCAAATAGACAATAAATGTACAAAAATATTCTTAATACAAATCAGGGAAATACCAATGAGATGTTATTTTACATCCATCAGATTGGCAAAAATTAAGTTTGACGATGCAAAATGTGGCATGTAGAAAGAAAAGATATATAGCAGTTGAAGCAAATAAATTATAGCCAGGTTTTTAACTTGAGAGATAAGGGATAATTTGTTCCCACAAAGAAGAAAAATTGGCAATGTCTAGAGACATTTTTGTTGTCACCACTGGGCAGGGGGTGCTGGGGTGCATATTACTGGCATCTAAGGCTGCTGTTTCACAATAGAGATTTCTCTTGCCCAAAATGTCAATAATGCTTAGCTTGAGAAACCGTGAATTAGAGCTACAATCAACATGGATTATTATAATAAAATAAAGGTAATTTATCATTTTTTTTCTGTGATGTGTTTTTGGGGTTGCATTTAAGAACTTTTTGTCTAGCCCAAAGTCTCTTATATTTTCTTCCAAATATTTTAGTTTTATATTTTCAAATTTCACTCAGTTCAAAAAATTTACTAATTTCCCTTGAGACTTTCATTTTGACTCGTGAGTTACTTTAATCCCATGGCTTTAAATTCCAAAACTTCTGAATATTTGGAAATTTTACAGATATATTTCTATTTTATTTCTAGTTTACTTGGTTATAATTGGAGAACATACTTTGAATTTTTAAAAGTTTGTCAAGTTTTGTGTTATGGCCCATGGTATGGTCTATCTTAACAAATGGTTCCTGTGTGAAAAAAATGTGTATTTTGTTTTTATTGGATAGAAATTGTGATTTAGGTCAAGTTGGTAGATGGCGTTAGGTCTTCTGCACACTTGCTGATGTTATGTATACTTGCTCTGTTGATTGCTGAGAGAAAAGTGTCAAAATCTCCACGTATATCTGCGGGCATGTCAATTTCTCCTTGCACTTCTATCCATTTATGTTTTATGCACAGTGAAGCTATATTATTAGGTGCATACACATTTAGGACTGTTATGTCTGCTTGATGAATACACCATTTTGTCATTATTGAATATTCCTCTCTATCCCTGGAAATATTTCTTATTCTGCAGTCTACTGTGATATTAATATAGCCCCTCTGGCTTTCTTTTGATTAGCATTCATAGTACATAGCCTATTCCATCCTTTTACTTTTAACTTATTTGGATCATAATATTTAAAATGCATTTCTAAACTTTTTTAGTGTTTTATTTATTTAGATTTGAGAGGGAGGGAGAGCACAAGCAGGGGAGGGGCAGAGAGAGAAAGAGAGAGAGAGAATCTGAAACAGGCTTCAGGCTCTGAGCTGTCAGCCCAGAGCCTGATGCGGGGCTTGAACCCACAAACTGCACGATCATGACCTGAGCTGAAGTCAGGCACTTAACCGACTGAGCTACCCAGGCACCCCTAAAATGTGTTTCTAATAGAATAGTTTGGTCTTTTTTAAATCCAACCTGACAATCTGTCTTGTAATTGGTGTTGAAATCATTTACATATAATGTATTTATTGATAGGGTTGAATTTAAGTCTACCCTATGTTTTCTGTTTGTTCCCTTTGTTTTTTTCTCCCCCCCACTGACTGTTTCCCTCTTCCTGTTTTTTTGGGGTTACATGAATAGTTTTAGTATTCCTTTACAACTTATCAATTGGCCTTTTGATGATATCACTTTGTATTAATTTTTAGTTGTTGACCAAAAATATTGCAACATACAAAGCTAATTTCCAAAGTTTACTTAAAATTAATATTTTACCATCTCAAGTAAAATGTAGAAGCCTTGCAACCATATAAATTCCTAAGATATTTCCCCAAGATATTTACCATTTGAGATGTTTTTGTTTCACTCCCAAAGTTCCAAGTTTCTCTTTGTTATCACTTCTCTTCAGCCTGGAAATTTTCCTATAGCATTTTTTTAACATGTCAGCTGATGATGAATTCTTAGGTTTCTTTCATCTAAGATCTTTATTTTGTCCTCATTCCTGAGGATGTTTCCAGCGTTGACTGTTCTTTCCTTTCGACACTGTAAAGATGTTGCACTCTCTTCTGGCCTTCTGAATGTCTAGATATGAGAAATAAGCCATCTTTCAAATAGTTTTCCCCATAAGTAATGTATCATTTTTCTCCCCCCTCGCTGATTTCACATTTTTTTCTTTATCTTTGGTTTTCAAAGTTTGAATTTGATGTGTCTGGACATTTCTGTCTATGAATTTATCCTGTTTGGGATTTGAGGGGCTTCTTAAATCTGTAAATGTATGCCTTTTACCATATTTGGGAAATTTTCGTTATTATTTATTCAATATATTTTCAGATTCAATAGCATTCTCTTTTTTAATTAGGGCTCCAGTGACACAAATGTTACATATTTTCCTAATGATTTCTGAGGTTATATTTATTTTTTAAAGTGTTTTCTTCTGTTTGTTCTTGGATAATTTGGATAAACTGAATAATTTATATTGATTTATCTGTAAGTTCACTGACTCCTTCATCATCTCCATCATTCTACTGAGACTGTCCAGTGAATTGTTTAGTTCAAATGCCATGTTCTTTCCATTCTAAAATTTTCATTTGCTTCTTTTTTTAAAGTTTCTATTTTTCTGCCATAAGCTTCTGTTTTTCCATATATCCTATTCATGCTCACTTTTACTCTATGAGGGATGGTTAATAATAGTTGCTTATAAAATCTTTGTTCAAAAATGTGTTTAAGGCTTCTATTTCCAACTCATGGATTTTACTATGTCTTGAAAGGTTTTCTGACTTTAGTTTTCTGGTCTGCTTCTTTTTTAGGAAGCGAGTATCTGGAAAAAAATCATTTCATTGTGATATTCTTGCACATTCTAGGATCACTAGTCATGTAAAATGACAGAAAAATTGTCAGGACTTCTATGTAGTACCTAAATTATATACTCAAACCTATATGCTAATCTGTATTTCCACACTGGGAAATGCACAGGAAAACATCAACTGTTTATTCTATTATCACCATGATCCCCCAAGTATGACTATCTCTTCTTCTTTCTTACTGTTGCTCAGCTCTTGGTTATAAGTATTTAACACTAACTTGTAATTATCCACTCCCCGCCCCCACTTCTCTCAGCTCCTCTCAGTCTCCATATTACTCTCCAATTCCTCAATCATTTCATGAACACTGAAAAACTCCTTATTTACACCAGTGCTACTCAACGTCACTAGCAATGTCCAGCACCACTAGGAACTTGTTAGAAATGTAAATTCTTAGACCCTCTACTCAAACCTGTTGAATTAGAAACTCTGGGGGTTAGGCCCAGAATCATTTTGAAGATCTCCCAGTCATTCTTCTGTGCACTAAAGTTTGAGAAGCACTGGTCTAGGTGGCAAATTCCTTAAGCTCTTTCGAGTAGTTGAGAAAACACTGAGGAGTTGGTAAAATTTTGCAGGTGGAGGAGGGAAACAGAGTTAATATCAATGACAAAATAGAGAGTGGTCAGACAGGCAACTCTCAAACAACCAAGAATGGGCACGGAGGGAGCTGAAAAATCAGTGAGGATGATCCTAAGAGTGGCTGTCAGGTCTTTTGAGGTGTCAAATGATACAGACATAAGGGCAAAATAACATGTTTGTTTATAGGTTATTTCACGCAGTTATTGGAAAACATGCATTATCAACTCCACATTGTTTTTATAGAGTAAGAAAGTGAGGAGAATTTTTTTCTGCATCTTATTGATAAATAAGCCAAATCCCTAAAGTGACTTGGCCACCATGTTATATTAGTGGTAGAGGTTAAATCTGTAGTTGAGGTCAGAGTTTATTACACCATACTGTGATTGTAGGAATTCCTAGGTGAGCCTAGACAAGTCGTCCTGTGAGCAGTTCATCACCACTACTAACTCAAAAGACTGGGTAGTAGAAAATTACTTTATTCACCGGAGAATACCTCCCTTGCTACCAAACTTTCAGAAACAATGACTGAGCAATGGTAGTTGTGGACTGATTATTTGTTCAGACGATGTGAGTCCTGGGGAAGGTGAGTCTTCAAAAATTCCCCTTTTGCATTCAGCACTTTTAAAACTGACTATTTTCTAGAGAAAAAAGCTTTACTATTTTCAAAAACTAGTTTGCAGGAACATTGAAAATGCAATCATTAATCAACCCCCCATCTCTGTAGAACATTAGAATGAATTTAGAGTGATTTGTCATCCCTCTGCATTGCCGACAGGCAGAATAGCCTTTGACCCAAGGTGCTTGGGTGTAGCCATGTTTATATAATAATTAAGGCAAGGATTTGAGCTTCAGTGTTGATAGGTAGTGTTAAGGTGGAGATAACAGAGTCTCTAAAGCCAAATTCTGCAGTTCAATGTAGCCTCATTTATCTTATTTTAATAGCTCCATTCATTTTGCTCTGGAAAGCATTCCCATTTGGTTTTCCCATCATGGTTTGTTGTGATATGCAAGCATAAAACGTCAAAGTAAAAAGATTAAAGAGAGGGATTTAGGACGCCTTGAAGCAGAGAATATCTAAAGCAAGGTTACCATCCCAGGTGTCAGGAATAAGAAGACCCTCTTGCAGTAGGAGAGGGGAAAGACTCCTCTTCCATAAGCATTTGGGCAGGAAAGTTAGAGAAGATGATTAGTTCCTTTTTTTTTTTTTTTTTTTTTTGATGGGCCCCATGAATGAAGTGGGATGGATCAGAGAATCTTTTTTTCTAAACCCAAAATGAGTAAGTAACAGAGTATCTCACCAACCTTAGGAAACATGGTCATGGGAAGCCAGGCACAAGAGGTGGTTATTCTGGCAGATGCTCTTTACGTGGTCCAGACCACAACCAAAGCATTGATTGATACAAGAATGGAATGTCCAGACCTGGAGAAAGAGCTAGCCCTACTAAGAAGACAAGTAAGCTTCTGGTCTCCAAAGTTCTTAGGAGGGTAGATGGTCAGAATTGAGGAGGGGCATCAGAGGTAGAAGCTCAAGACACATGGCAGGGCAGTGGGACTTCCATGTTTTGATAACAACAACCAGGGCTTGGTAGTGAGGTGCTGGTTTAGGTAGGCCAACCTGGAACCAGATTCAGACTGTCAGGTGGGGAACCTGAATTCATAGTCTCCTTTTTGTGCCAAACAATTTCGTTTTTCTTCTTCCTTACAGTCTCTCTCTCTCTCTCTCTCTCTCTCTCTCTGTCTGTCTCTCTTTTTAACTCCTGGCTAAGAGAAAAGAACTAAGCTGAAGTTCATTCCTTCAGACTCATGGTTTGTAAGGACTTGCCATGTTCCCATTCCTGCCTGTTTATTCAGCTCTCTTCCCAGGTACCACAGCTGTGCACAGCACTCCATGTCTATGCATGGCTTGGACAGCTTTCCTTTCTCGCCCGTGTAAATGCACCCTGCTCTCACCCCACTTCCTGGCCCTCAGAAGGAAGGAAGATCAGGCAGATGAACCGAGAAAGCCTTAGCCAGGTCTAGGGATTCCCAATACTGGGTCTATTTATGCCCTCCAATTTACCTTGTGTACATTTGTACCCCAGAAAAGAAAAGTATATCATTTATGCTTTATATTAACCAGCTGGTGGGGAAAAAAAAAGTTTCCTCATTTTTCACTTCTGTCTTCAGAGCCTAAGACTATTATTCTATTGTGGCTGACTTGTACAGGGTTCTGGAGTAATAAGTAATTTGTTTCAGGCCCTCTTGCATTTTCTGACAAATCCTTTGTTAGATTTTGCTGCCCTGTTAAAACATTAATCTGAAACGTCCCCCGCTTATGTTAGCAACTGGTGGTGTGACCTGTCACTGCTTAGAGAAAAATCCACAGAAAAAGACATCATATTCCGTGCCTTTTCCTTTCCTTCAACTTTTTCTTTTTGTATAGGCAGTGCTAAAACAGCTCAGAGCATAACTTGTCTTCCAGGAGGAAACTGTATCGAGACCAGGTTTCATTAGCACTGAATAAAAGGAGTGCTCTGGGAAATCTTGGGAGTCAACTCTTCTTTCCAGGCCTCTCTTCCAAAGCTAGGTCTCCCTGGGATCATATCATATGTGAAAAATAGCTGGGTTTTCTCCTAAGAGGATGCTGTGTGCGCCAAGCACAGAGAGAGCCCAGAGACAGTGGATTTCCTGAGCTGTATCACTGGGGGTGTGCCCCGGACATTGATCAAATATCTGATCAAGTTCTCACATGGCCCCAAACAAGTATTGGAAGCATTTACATCCACTGGAGTGTGACAATGGCAAAGATAGTTTTCCTGACCTGTCACATATCTCCTCAAGTTCTTCATCACCATCAAAAGGCCTTCAGTTACACCCTTGCACATCTGCAATTGTGTCAGGGGAAAACGACTGGGGGAACACGCTTTTGGGGTGTGAAAACAAGAGAATTTCCTTAATTGACATTGTTTTCCGTACCCTTTTAAAGTTTCCACTTGGAAAGTCGCTTACCAGAGAGGGATTTACATATTCCCAGAGATTAAGTTACCAGATGCAATTTTAAAGTATAATGTAAAAATAACCTGCCTGCTATCAGCATTACATCTCTGACAGGAATGCTGTCAGAGAGGAGAACAGTCTGTTAGAAACACTCTCTTTAAATGTGTTTCTCTGCAACTGGTCACTGACATTGACAGTGATTTCCTGTACAATGTAGGATTTCTCAATTTCACCTTTAATTTCTAAAACAATGTCACTTGCGGTGAACGTGGGTCTTTGTTATAGAGGTAAACGCCCTTCTGTTTCTTTTCAGGGACAGTGAATACGATTGCCTACGAACACGGGACCGCATCTCCCCAGATGGTTGAGATTTATTAGAAGGACAGCTCCCTGTGGTGCCAGCAAATCTTGAATCTCTGGCAAATAGACAATGTGCAGAGTGAGGAATATCGCCATCACGAATTCACACATTCACAGTAGGTTTTGTCTCATTATCTTTTAAGTCTTTGGGGACGAACATTTCTTGCCAATGCTGGTAGTTCAGACTGCCCTCAGGAGCTGTGATATTAAAGGAGAGTCCTAGAACATCAGCCTTTAAAAAAACCCTGAAATGCCCCTCTTCCTTTTCACCTCCTTCAACTAACTATTGTGTTTTCCTCTGTTCTAACTGCTTAAATGCACAGCTATTTTTGTGGAAATTACCATGTCTTTTAAATCATTTGGAACAGTTGGTGTTCTTCTGCTCTCCCACTACTCAAAAATCCGAGAAAGCTTGTTCCCCAACATTCTCGTTTTCTTCTGGAAACTTCAAGAATTGAATTAGGAAAGGATTGTGAACTGAGAGATGGTAGAAGGGACTTTAGGCAGACAGAAAACAGAAGGTTAGGATGAGGAAGAAACTCTGTAAGTGTGGAAATAGCAAATGTCTCCAATCATATCCAACCATGTACCCTCTTCCCTGAGTGACCCTTTTGCACCTTAGTTGTGTGAAAGGAAAATGGCGGGTTTAGCATTTCCATCATCTCTGCCAGGACTCTTCCTAACCCCCATGTATCTCCAT
Source organism: Panthera uncia (assembly GCF_023721935.1). Lineage (NCBI taxonomy): Eukaryota > Metazoa > Chordata > Mammalia > Carnivora > Felidae > Panthera > Panthera uncia. The sequence goes on from NW_026057584.1 coordinate 21,460,721, forward strand.
TATCAGCCTTACACTTCAGGATGCCTTTTTTTTTATCTTCAGAAACACAATGTAGAAAATGTTGATTTAAGGTAATGAAAATTCTTGCTGGAATGTAAAGATATCATCGATGAGAAGTAACTTATTAAACTAGTGTTACCCTAGAAAACAATAGGTTATCAGGTTGCCTTCCTTAGTTAACAGAATCCTGGGAGAATGAGATGAAGGAAGGGTCAGCTTTGAAGAATGTTTGGGGGTTTAATTATAAAGAGATCACTTTGTGGGTTGTTATTTTGGAAAAACAGAAGAGAGTAAGGGTAATGCTTAGGAGGAAAAGACAGAGGGAAAGGAGAATATATAAGAGATATTTATTTACTTAAAATCTGAAGGACTACTCTTGTCTTAGTTTTTCATGGATAGGTGGACACATAAACGGAAGTCTTAAAGAATTCAGCATTTATGGAATTAGAAGATACAAAACTAAAACTACTAATTTCATGTTGCTAAACACATTGTGCTTTTATTCTAAATTGCAAATAGGCAGAAGGGACTGTCCTTGGCTCTTGACCTAGGGAATAGTGTGTAAACCAATTTACAGAGACATGAGGGATAGCTTCCCTGACTACATTTGTCTATAAACTGAAAGACCAACATCTGCTTTCCTCTTTACAACTGAAGGAGAATATTGGAGAGAATTCATGTTGGGATTGGAGAAAATTATTTAGCTCACAGGCATCCATCTGAAGCAGTGGTAACCTTTAGTTATTATTTAATAGAATTATGCTAATGAGATAAAGCAAACATGATGATGTCTGTGGTTGTTTGCTTGTCTAATCTAAAAGATAACATGCTTTTGCCATTTTACTGTTTGTCTACAGTGAATCTTTAAAGAAATGAAGAGACGAAAGGTAGGAAAAAAAAGTTCATTTTCCTGTTGTTATCAGGTTTGGTGGGAAAGAATGTTAAAAATCTAAGCAAAAGTCTAAATCGGGATGATGAGCAGATTCAATATGTCCATGCTTTCTCTTTCCCTGATAGCCAAAATAATTAAGAGTTGGCTGTTTGACATGCTGCAAATGTCACATTTAGTCAATAGAAAACAGTCATTATTACTGTGCAGTGAAGTGTTTCATGAGCAAATGCTGAACAGGTAGAAAAAGGAAATGGACTGTACTTTGATGGAAACGCTAAACCTAATCCACAGTAGAAATTGGCAAGTTAAGAACAATCTTCTCAACAAAATCGTTAAAAAAGGAACTGTATGATATTTTATTGTATACCTTGTCTAGATCACTTGATTAAGTCTGGAGTTATCGAAACACTATATTTAGAAAGTTAAATTTTTGTTGTTGTTAGGGCAGGTGGAGATATTGTAATTGAGATGGTATTAATCATAGAAGTTTTCTAGAAGGCAAGAAAGGGCAGATTACCATTAATTCCATGAATTGTAGATCTTGTTGAAAGCATACCGTCTTTCTTTGCAAAATATATTTCCATGAAATCCATACGCAGTTCATAAGATGTGTCAAATTAAAAGGCTTCATTGTCAGCTTGGTTTCAGATGGGGTACTTCAGTGTCATTTGACAGAGAATCTTGTTAATTATACTCTATTTGACCAGACAGACCAATACAAAATTATAAGTCAAAATGAAAGTGAGGCCTTATTTCTGTCATCCAGTAATTTGCGATTTCTATTTTTTTTTTTAAATATCAAAATTGAAATGACTGCCATTCGCTAATTTTGTGTGCCTTATAGTAATACCCTCCAACCCCCACTTATAAACTGGGACTCGTCCAAATTTAATACCAACATTTAGGCAAACAGCAGAGTGACATTTTCTGGGACTCAAGTATTTCCTAGTACTGGGTCACAAGTCTTCAGTATCTCCTTCCAATAATAAACATAAAGCTAATTTCCTGTTCTCTCCTGAGTGTGAAATATTTGTCACTCACTTAGCTGTTCCCTTTGGGCCAGAGGACCCAGCCTCATTTAAATGAGTCATTTTGTGAGGTTCTGAAGCAATGTGCTGGTGAGAAAAAGAAAAAAAACTGTTCTAAAAGGGTTGTCATCATGGTTTATACAGCTAATTGATGATGGCAAATCTTAGTGCCCGCAAGAGGCAGACACTTGAGTAAAAGTGAGCAAAACGGAGCTGCCACATCCACGGTTTTCATGCAGCTTTCCAACGTGTTTGTTTTAATAACCTATTTTTTAAAAAGAAACCATTAAGTTCTGTATAAAAACAATTTTTTTTTCTGAAATACAAAGGCAAGAAAACCCAAATTCTTTCTGACTTTGTAAGGTACACAATGATCTGATATGATGTGAAACATCCAGAATATTATAAGAAGCTGAATTTAAGTAGTCCTTAGTGGACCTAGAGCTACACAGTCAGACCATCTTTCTATCTATAGATGTTTTAATACAAATTTTACTATAGAATTTAAATACTTAAAAGGATTTTAAGAATGAAAATATGTGAGCAGAGGATCTTCTTATCCAGTGCAAAATGGTGATAATATGGACTCCATGGTGAGGACAGGGAGGGGTTGCTTCCAGGCATCATTATCATCAACATGCACGGGCACACACACACACACACACACACCCCATAATGGATTAAATAGGTCTAGAGCAAGATAATTTAAGATAGTTTACTTTTTCCAAAGTTAAAATCCCTTCCAGTATCTCCAACTGCACTTTCCTTTTCCCGTAGTTTCCTTAGACTTGGCATCTCTCTGGGCCAGACAAAACTGATGGGTAGGGCTTGTCTTTGTATTTTCTGATTTGGTATCATATTTTCTAGGCTTTCTTGCTGTCTCCACTGACAAGATCTCCTCTTCTTTTTTAATTTTTTTTTAACGTTTATTTATTATTGAGAGACAGAGAGAGACAGAGCATGAGCAGGGGAGGGGTAGAGAGAGGAGGAGACACAGAATCCGAAGCAGGCTCCAGGCTCCGAGCTGTCAGCACAGAGCCTGACGAGGGCTCGAACTCACAAACTGCGAGATCATGACCTGAGCCGAAGTCGGACACTTAATCAACTAAGCCACCCACGTGCCCCAAGATCTCCTTTTGTTTGATGTTGTCTCTTGAGCCTGACATCTTCATCTCAGGCAACATTCTATTCTTCTAACTTCCACCAGACATTATTTGTTCTGTGAATTCTCTCAAAGTCCTCAAGGGTGACTGAACACCAATATGGAGTACGATGCTTGGTGCTAAGATTTCAAAGGACACTTATGCCTTGGTGTGTTTCCAGGCCTCTATTTTAAAAGGCCATTTGGGGCCAAAGTTTTGTAATCCAAAGGATTGATTCTCATAGCGAAAGTTGCAGATCTGTGGCAAGATGGGTCTTTGTTTCCTTAAAATATGCCTCCTACATGAGTGCCTACTCCACTTGGTCTCTGGGAAGCCACCTTTCCTCCTACTTAAACAGTAACTCACACAGGCTCCTACCACAATCTGGAATACATCTTCAGTGCAGGTGGGTGGATTGCCTACTGCTTTTCTATGGCAGGAGCTCTGGCCAGGGGCTTCTCAAGAAGCATGACTCAGTGTTAACTTTAGTAAGAGGTCATTGCTGACTCTGTAAAATTTGCAGACACTTAAGGCATCAGCTGTTTTCTTCTCTGTCTTAACAGCTTTATCCTTCCTTGTGCGTAGTTTTATAGAGGAGGCATCATCAGAAGCAGCTAAAGTGACAACAGTGGGTTAACCAGACAATTTCATACTAAATCTTCCTTTCCTCTACGGCAGACTCTTTTCCAAGTGTGGAGTTGCTGTACACAGGATAGATGATCTCTTAAAATCTTGGAGAGAACATCTTTCAACTGTGTTTGTGGGGAATAAACATGACACAGAAAAAGAAAATCTGGGACACTCTTCTTTCTTGACTGCCTGGTTGCCTGACTTCCAAAAACCAGTTGGAGCTATAAATGTTAAATTTGGCTTAAAGAAGTCCTCAGTCAGAAATACTACCCTGAATTTCAAAAAGGAAAAAAAAATTAAAACTTTTATTAAAAGTTAATAGTGGTTAAATTTACAAGTCTGTGCGTGTGTAAATTCAACACTTCAATCTGCTAATTTGCCAAGGCATAATTTACTCACAGTCCATGAACAGACTGAGGTGCTCAGAGAGAATCATGTGGTCTTCTCAAAATTTATGGAAGATGGAAAGAATCAGTTCCCACCTTCAGGGAGTTTGCAGTCTAAGAGGTAAAAAAGATCATGATGTACAGTTTGTAAGCAGATACTAGTATAAGCAACCTGGCAAATATTGAGGGGCTTAATTAAGAATTAGGCTTGCAAGTTGGGGCTTCTTATATTCTGAGATGGGTTATCTGAATTATTACTTTAATCATGGGAAGGATTTGACACTTTTAGTGGACGAGCTGACAGCTGTTTCCATGATTTGAGCTCTTTAGAAAGCTGTAGGCTCCAGGAGCCTGTGGATTATTGTAGAAAAGTGAAGCTAAAGCAGATTTTATGGGGGTAGGAGGGAGGAGATGCAGAGATTGTAGACGTCAAGGACATAACGGTTCATAATTTACAACCCAGATACAAAAGATCGAGTTTGTTCCAGGGAGATTTTAGAGATATTTAAAGAGAATGGGAAAAATTTCCCCTCTTAGGAAGGCAGTGCGTATTTATTATAGAAAGCTTGTAAACTCTAGAAAGGCAAACATTAGAATAAAAGTTGCTTCTGATCCCACCAAAGGCAACCACTGTTAGTGTATTGATATTTATCCTGTACTTTTTTTTTCTATACAGATATTTCATTTTTCTTTCATTAGAATGGTATCATTCTTACAAAATGTGCTTTTTGAACTTTTTTTTTCAATGTACCCTGTCTCCTGAACATCTGAAAAGAGATTTCTGAGGAAAGGGATTTGAGATCAGCTGAATAGGAAAGGAACTAAAGAGACAGCAGCTGGTAACAAAGAAACAGCAACCAAAAATGTCTTACAGTCCACTGGGAACATACATGCCAGGGTGGATCTTATTATTTTATTTTTTTTTTCAAAGCATTTAATGAGTCAATGTCTAGGGGTCAGCAAAGATTTGGGAAGCAAAGACTGATTCAGGTCTCAGCTCCTTCCCTCACCAGCTAAGTGCCCTTGACAAATTCCTAAACATCCCTGAACCTTAGATTTAAGAACATTAACTGCACAGTTTATTCTGAGTCAGTCTACACTCACATTCTTATCATCACAATAACTTTGTTGGGAGGGAATCAGTAACCATGCTTTCCAGGTGAATAATTAGCAGCTTATAGGGCTATTATTTTTCAATACATCCCAAGCTGCAATTCAGTTCTCTTTCCCCAGCATTCTGGGAGTCTCTTGACCTCTTCTCTTGTCTCATGGGGGAAAAAAAGGTGCTAAGATTATGTGTGCCCTTTACCTCATTGTGAGTTGTGAGGATATATAACCTAATGCACGTGAGACCTTTTTTTTTCTTTTTTAAAATAATTCTTTTTTGCACATGAAACTTTTTGTAAGCTGCTAAGCACAGCAGATAAATTTCATTCTCTTAGGTTCTTAAATACTATTTCAAGCTCTCCACTTGAGTGCGTGCTCTGATCTCTCTGTAACCACCCTTCAGGCATCTGGATCTGTGTAGTCCCAGAGAGGTATATTCAGGTTACCTGAGCACGAGCTTTACCTGGCATATGAGTATGCAATGGCCCTTTCATTTCTCCTTTTTCCTCATCAGCTGTGCATTGCGACTCAGTAAAACTGGTGTCAGCCTGCATACCGATGGCCAACCCAAAATTTCAGCAAGTTAAGACATAGAGTCTGTTGCAATGTGGACAAAAATAAACCACATTCCACACCAAGTCCAGACACTTTGAAGAAATCTAAAATGATTTTTAAAATATTGCTTTAGATAAATAAAACTTGAGCTAGTAAAGGAGGCCGTTTCCAGATGTCCAGCCAGGAAACCCCAGGTGCAAGTGAATCAGCAGACGTGTCGTCTCATCTGAGACGGTGCAAGATCCGTGTGTCCACACGCAGCCAGGGTGTGGCTGAGCTCGTGGCCCTGCCTTCCTTCAGATGTGGCCAGGCTTGGGCTGATTCAGGGAGAAACACTGCTCATCGAGTCATGAGGCTGTTCTGGAGCTTTGCTGGGCTTTGCTTGGGTAACTTGCCCAGGATCCACAGTCCAGACCTGTAGCTGAGTCCAAAGTGACAGAGCAGGTGGTCTCCTGGGGGTGATGGGGGTGGTGGCAGGGGAGGTGGGGTTGGGGAGTAGCAAGATACTTTTCAAAAGGTTCAGTCAGTGCAGGGAGGTTTTGGAGAAGAATTTAAAATTCATCAGACTGACCTAAGAACAGACACAAATACGAGGGAGATTTATTAAAGGCCCTCATCTCTGTTTCCACTTGGCCACTTTCATCAGGTAGAGGCACCACTTCCAAGGTGATCTTCCAGCTCACTTGAACAGCTGATTTATATTTTATCCTTGTGAAATTTCCCTTTAAAGTCTGATGTGCTCTTGGCAGCTCATGATCTACTGAACTGGTCCATTCATTCGGGTCAGTCTGTCTTTCGGTGAATAGTTAACAAGCTTTCTGGTGTCAGATGCTATGGTAGGCACTGGGCACACAGTGAATAAGAGACACTGACTCTGGGATGTTGTAGTAATTTTCTGTTGTACAACAAATTACCACAAACTGGCTAAACCAGCACTCATTTATTATCTTGCGCTTCTGTAGATCAGAAGTCTGGGCAGGGTCCTCTGCTCAAGGTCTCACAAGGCTGCAATCAAGGTATTGGCCAGAACTGCTATCTCACCAGAGGCTTTGAGTTCTTCTCCAAGCTCCGTGGTTGTTGGCAGGAATCAGTTTCTTGCAGCTGTGAAACTCGTAGCTTGCATTTTTTAAGGCCAGCAGGAGAGCGTTTAGGGAACACCTCAGTGCTCTTCTAAAGGGCTCATCTTTCAGTCCAGCCTGCCTAGGATAATAGCTCTTTAATTAAATGAAAGTCAGCTGATTAGGGACCTTAATTACATCTAGAAAATTCCCTCACCTTTGCCATATGATGATGCATAATCACTAGGGTGAAGTCCCCTTCTATCTACAGCTCCTGCCCACACTCAAGGGGAGGTGATTATACCAGGCTTGTATATCAGGGTGTGGGAATCTTGGGAGCTATCTCAGAATGCTATCTACCACAAATATTAAATAGGAAATTGCAGGGGAAAAATATTAAGCAATTAGGACCGGGCAAAATTCTGCAAAGGAGAATTATGGGCTCCTACCAGAGTAAGAAGGGAGCACAGCCTCCTCTGAGGGGCTGGGGAGACTACCTGAGACCCGCAGACGGGCCAGCATCAGCAAGGCCAACATGGAAATGGGTGGGAAAAGGGAGGGAGCAGAGCTGGAGTGAGAGGAGATGAATGGGTTAATAATGGAGCCCTGAAAACAAAGTGAAGTAAAATCAAAGTGAATCTCTGGCCTGCCCTATTATTCCCAGAAAGTGAAGTTGAGCATTTTCCATATGATAGGAAGCAGGCAACAGATGCAAATGTCTCCCCTTTCCACTGCCTGGAACCCAGGGGTGTCTGTCTGTAGCAGGATCTGGGTTTCTCCTGCAACAGGGATGTGAAGAACCACCAAAGATCAAGCTCAATTCTAGGAGGAGGTAGCATTGAGCAGGTTTAGTGCATATTTTTCAATCTGGCAGAAATATCTGTAAGCCTGAACTTTTGGGTGGTTCCATTAATTCCAGTGCTGAATTAGAAAACTAAAGCATCTTTTGTATGTCTTTGAACACTAAGACAGCCCTCTGATCAGAGTAAATGGAGAAAAGAACTTTAAAAATGCATATATTCAATTTGGAAATCAGAATGCTATTGTCAGCAGTCTGACAAAACTAACAGATGGGAAGATTCATGCCCACCCCTTAATAAATATGTGCTGATTTTGGCCAAGAGTTGTAAAATCCCACAAGGTCTCTAATGTACGCCCTCCCCTCTCATCCCAATCAGCCAAATTCAACTTGTTTGCCAAAATAGGGGGAAGAAAGATGAAATGACTAAAAATGACCCCAAAACACATGAGAACCTAAGATGTATGCCAAATTTTAAAATGGAGAGGGTTTTCATTTGATTAAATTATAGGTCTCTTTTCACCAAGCTCCCTTTCTGTAATTTTTAATGAAATGTCTTCTACTGGAAAGATTCTGGAAAGATGAATTGGAATACACATGTTTGAGAACTAAACTACAAAAATTATACCCATGGACCAACTTTACCAGAAACTTCAATGGAAGACAAACACACCACAGAGGTAGTAAATCCCTCTTCCTCTCAAATAGGGATTATAGAATAAATGCTATTTAGAACCTTGATGTCTATGTCACTGTCTGGTAGAAGATATCAAATATATCCCAGGTGACCTCCATGTGAAAAAAAGTCTTCTGTGCTAGGAGAATGATAAAATAGTCCTGGGCCATAGTTCTTCCAAAACCCAAATGGCCTGTCTCTTCTTGTGTCTCACAATGTCACTTTTCCTTTGGACGAGTGGCCCAGACCTTTATTCCCCACCACGTCTTCTTCACTAACCTGTGACATGGGGTGAACAGACTAGAGACTGATTCTTAGAAGCATCTAGGAATGGCCATCTAAGAGTCAGCAGGCAGCCTCTCTTCTTCCAATTGTGTTGCGATGACTAATTCCTAAACACAGGGTTATGAGTCACCCCCAAATTCCCTGAGACCCTGATGACCATGTTAGGTAGGCAGAGGAGAGACTCTGAGACTCAGCTCAAATCTGCTATTATTCTGCTAACAGTTCTGCTATTATTTTAAACACCGTTTATAGCAGGCAGTGTCCTCGTGTTGATATTGCAGGCACTATTTTCTTCTTTCTCCTACCAGTGGACCCCATTTACTAAGGTTTTGTTTCCCTAACTCACCTGATCATAAAAATTCCTGGGAGTTGTTCTCAGGATTCTCTTTTGGAGACTCTGATTTAGAGATTGGGTCCAGGGATCTGTATTTTTAACAGACTCTCCTGAGGTATTCTGATAATCAAGTGAATATGAGAAACATCCTACCAGGGATGTTCAACTGAGTAAATTTTCATTCTTTTGCTTCCCCAATAGGATTTTATGGAGAAACATTTGTTAAAAATGTATTTATTCATTTTGAGAGAGAAAGAGAGAGCACGAGCAGGGGAGGGGCAGAGAGAGAGAGGGAGGTAGAGAGAGAACTCCAAAAGCAGGCTCTGCACCATTAGCACAGAGCCCGACACGGGGCTATAACTCATGAACGGTGACCTCATGACCTGAGTCGAAATCAAGACTTGGACGCTTAACCGACTGAGCCATACAGACGCCCCTATAGAGAAACTTTTAAGAGGAAAAGAGTTCCAAGATAGAAAGTTTATGGCCCATAGAATAAAGTTAGAAGTAGGAGGTACCAGCTATTTGTTTTGTTTGATGGGCATGTCTGAATCATAGATCTGCTAACAAACTTAACTTCCCATGCAATCAGCTTCCTAGCTATAGAGTAAGCTTCTCAATAAATCTGTTAATTCATTCATGCACTCATTTGACAAGCATCTCCTGAGCATTTGGTCTGGGCCAGCCACTGATCTTGGCACTAAGGATACAATGGTGAAAGACCTGGTTCCTCCTTAGGGCACTCATACTCTGAGTAAATTTTAGTCTTTTCTCAAACCATAGTCCCATATAATACCAATAAAAATATCGTGTCCTTTTCAGATAACACCCTGGAAAGCATATTGTAGAATCACACATGTGCACAATTCACCTCTTCCAGATATGATTGAATGCCTATCATGCATCAGATTCTGTTATAGGTACTTAGGGTACACCCGTGAACACAATAGGCAAAGGTCTCTGCCTCATGGGTCTGACATTCTAGGGGGAGGATGAGACAGTAGATAATAAGCCTAACAAATTCACATCATGTAATGTAAGGGCATTAGTATTATGAAAGAAAAAAATTACTCAAGGAAACAGGGATTAGGTATGGGAGGAGGTAGTCACAAGAAGGCTCATTTTTGGGGCAATATTTTTAAAAAGATTTGAAGAAGGTAAAGGATTTTGCTGCATACAGTCTGGGAGAAGAGCATGTTAAGCAGAGCAAACAGCAGAGCAAAGACACTGATCAAGGAGAGACCTGGTGTGTTTGAGGAGGAGCAAATGAGAGATAGCCATTGAGGTAATACGGACAGGGGAGTGGTAAGATCAGCTAAGGCATCCGAGGCCATTTGGAGTGGGATGGGGACACATTGAAGGGTTTTGAGCAGACTATCATGATGTGACATGTTTTAATAGGGTCACTGATGTGTTGAGATTCAATTGTAAGGAGACAAACGTGGAAAACATCAGAAAACCATTTGGGAGAGCATTTGGCAGTATCTAGATCTGGCAAAACTGAAAATGTGAATACCCTAGAACTCAGTAATTCCAGGTTCTCTAGGAGAGAACCCCTCTCAATGTACACAAGGAAATATGTGCAGGAATATTCACTGTGGGAATGTTAGCAGTGACAAAAAATCAAAATAGCCTCAATGCCCATCAATAGGAAAATGAAACTTATAAATTATAGTAGCTCATACAGTGTAATGCTATCGCGCAATTAAAAGGAATGAACTAGAGTTATGTTGTCAAGGTTGGTATATTCCTTAAACATAAAATTGAACAATAAAAATCTAGTTGCAGAAGGATAGTTACAATATGATGTCAAGTTTAAAACACCACAATACTATTTATTTTATGGCTATGTACATACTTAGTAAAACATTTAGAATATCAATTGAAGACTACCCATTTCATGAAAATAATTGCATCTGGGGAGGGAGGGAGAGCAAAGGGTTTGGGGAAAGGTATAGAAAGAATTCCAAATATAATCACAATTGTGTTAGTGTATTGGTGTCCATCTTTCCTTCCTTCCTTCCTTCCTTCCTTCCTTCCTTCCTTCCTTCCTTTTTCTCTCTCTGCCTCCCCCCACACCTCTCTCTCTCTCTTTCTTTCTTTCTTTCTTTCTTTCTTTCTTTCTTTCTTTCTTTCTCGTCTCTCATTAAAAAGACTCATGGGGCACCTGGGTGGCTCAGTCAGTTAAGCTTCTGACTCTTGATTTTGGCTCAGGTCATGATCTCATGGTTCATGAGATTGAGCCCTGCCTTGGGGAGCAATGTGACAGCATAAAGCCTGCTTGGGATTCTCTTCCTTTCTCTCTGCCCCTCCCTGCTCATATGCTATCTCTCTCTCCCTCTCTCTCTGTCTCTCTCAAAGTAAATAAACTTTGTAAAAAAAGACTCAAACTTTGGAAAATATTAAAACTTCTATATGTTTCATTAAAATGGAATCCATAAAAATCAATAAAATAAATAACAAACAAATATTTTATTAAACTAGAGAATAAAGAATTTATTCATTTGGCAATTGATTTCTATCTCTCTCTCCAAAACAGCATGCATAATATTTATATATTCCGTGGAGTTTTCATTTTGCCTGTATTTACAATCAAAACTGTAAATTTCCTGTAAGAATTCTTTTAAAAAACATCTTTCTACCTAGAGAATATGTACTATTCTTCTTAATATTTAATGATCTTTATAATATTTGAGGTGCACGGCAGCCATCTGAGTTAAAAACAATGCTTGCTGACATGTAACTGGAGCAGAAGGTTTCTCCGGCCAGGCCCCCTGGGTTTTTGGACCTGCGGTCACCCATGGGAATGGGCAGTTAGTGGCCCCAGTCTCACAGGCTCAGGTGATTTTTTCCCTCTACTGTTTGTGGAAACGGGCTGGGAGATTCAGGATCCTTAACTATTATTTGGATAGCTGTAATGATATTAGCAGAGGAGCAACTTGAGCAAAGTGTATTTTAGCAAGTGACAAGTGTGTTTGCTGTAATATATTGACAATAATTTTTCTTCTTCTCCGTCTCTCTTTTCCTCCTGCCTTTGGAGAAGAGACTTCTTTTAAAACAAGTGTTCTCATATTGGAGCGTGTTATGGCAAGGAGCCCAGAAGAGGTGGATTTAGTGCACTGAAGTCCTGTTTTCAATTATCTAGAATCCACGAAACCACAGGCTTAGGTTTTAGATGGGCCAATTTAAACGTTTGCCTTTCCAATGTAAATGTATAAAATATAAGCTGTTCAGCAGTACTGGGGTCTTTCGCGTTGACATGGGTCCTATCTCTCTAGCCGAGCGCCTGCTGCAAGGGCTTATCACAAAAACAGGTTTATAGGGCCTTCATTAATATGTCTGCAAGCTGACTAGACACTAGAATGTGCTATTCATTTTTCTCTAAGCTATTGCCCACCATCTATATTCAATTTAATATATTTCATTATGCTAATTTTGAAAAGAAGATGAATTTTTCTTCTTATAAGTTCCAGCGCATTTTCCAAAGACAAAGAAAATCTGTTGCCGTTACCAGTGCTTTATTAGATTGCTGTAGAAGAATTACCATTTTAATGTAGAAATTTTCTGACTTGAGATAGGAAAGGAAGTGGCACAAACAATGGAAAGGTGAGAGAGGGAAAGGCAGAAAAAAGAAAATCATGGCTTGCAGAGCACTGATGGAAGCAACCATGAGTGGGTTTCCTGTTGGACCCCACCCATGTCGGAGAATCATTAAGTTGGTCTGTGATGGTAGTGGAACACGCCTGAGCAAAATTTGACATAGCTCTTTACTTTGCAAAAACGTCCGGTGTTGGGTCTGTGGATTTGCATTCTCTCACTCTCTCTCTCTCCCCCCACCACAAGTTTGTCAAGTTTCATTTTATTTTTTTTTAAGTTTATTTATTCATTTTGACAGAGACAGGGATGGTGCAAGTGGGGGAGGAGCAGAGAGAGAGGGAGAGACAGAGAATCCCGAGCAGTCTCCTCAATGTCAGCATGGAGCTTGACACAGAGGTTGGAACTCACGAAATCGTGAGATCATGCCCTGAGCTGAAACCAATAGTCGGACGCTTAACCTACTGAGCCATCCCAGCGCCCCATTCAATGTTCATTTTAGATAAGCCTACAGGTAAGCTCCATGGAAGCCACCATATGCATTCGTGTTTTCTCTTGTAGTTTGGTAGAAAGCAGTTTGGGTCACAGCTCACCTAAATCATGTAATATGTCTGAGAGCATCAGTTTCCTCACATGTAATGGAAGTGATCGTGCTTATCCTGTTGACTTCAGACCGTTGTCTGAAGAAGTCAGTGGGAATGGTGAAACTGCCTGTAAGTGCTGCTGTGATATTTACATTCTCAGTTACATTACTATCAATAATAAAATAACAATTCAGACCTAATTTATCTCACTAGCACAATGTATGGCCCCATGTCTCTGTCCAATAGGGTAGCCATGAGCCAATAAAGCTATTTAAATAGGAATGAATTATAAAAGTAAATAATATTTTAAAAACCCAGTTTCTCAGTCACAATAGCTACATTTTAAGTGTCAAAAGCTACCGTATCAGATGGCATAGATATTAGGACATTTCCATCATTGCAGAACATTTTGTGAATAGCACTGATCTAAAGTTTTAAGGCACTGACTTTCAATTTGCTTGAATATAGAACTACATACAAGTACCCTCCTTTATTAGCAGGCTGTATCTATACATTAGGGAAGATTCTTTTTTTTTTTTTTAACTAACTTTGAATATCAGCTATGATCCATCTAAGAGTAATTTAGAGCGCCAGCAATCATTTTTTTAAAGGTGAGTTTTCTGTAACTCGTTGCGACAAACACTGAAGTAATAAAATGTTCTATACATCATAACAAAATCATTCTCTAGCCTTGTTCAGTGGAAACTCATTTAAATCTGATTTACTGTGACTTGGAATTTAAGACTTAAGATGATGTTAATGAGCTGCTTTTGGTTACATCATCTTCATGGATTGTCAAATGGAGGCTGCACTGAAGTCACTCAGGACAGGTCTGTTTTAAAATAATGAAATTTACTGTTTCCAAGTAACTTACCAGATAACACAACAGATAGATCATGAGAGGCATGAATTTGGCATTTCTTACCCACTGCTAAGGCGAGCTTGGATGAGTGTTTTGCATAGTAGAGAAGCCTTATAAGAGCATTTAAGGAGAACCAACATGGGGCATGCTCAGTTCATGGATATCAGCCTGAAATGCAGAGATGTTTTCCTTGTCTCATACTTAAGTACTGTTTAATACATCTTTATTACCTTTTTATATTATAAGTATATGAGGCATCGGACATTTGTAAACATTATTTCAGGTTACAAATTAATATCTTTGGTAACACATGCCTTTCATGTTTACCACTTACATATAAAAAAAATCCATGAACACTGATGTAAGATTTCTGACCTTTGTGCTTTGGCTCTGTAACAGAAAACTAAATTACAATAGGAGAAAGATTCTCATAAGGTCTTGATCCATTTGTTTATTCTCACAAGAGAGTTTCTACCCCACTGAATCTATGATCTGAGAGTGTGAAGTCTATGCAGTGAAGTCTATGCAGATCACTGGGTCTTTGGGTCCCCAGAGGAGTCTTTGTGTCCCCTAGGTAGAATGCACAAGGGACTTGATGTTAACTTGTGGTGGGTGCTCCATTCTGGCAAGAAGGCTGGGATACCAAAGAATTTAATCAGGTTTATAAAGAGATGTTTGAGCCAGAGAGAATATGGCAGAGAAACATAGGTAAAGGGGTATTATAGAAGATTGTCTACACAGTGGGGGAAAAGCAAATGCAGGTAATGGTGTGAGAAAATGAGTGGAACCCATAAAGACGATCTTCTTACTTCTTGCTAAAGAACGGGGTGCAAGAAAGATATAGAAAAAACTGAGGAAGCTGGTAATCTTTTATGAGATGCTATGTTCACAGATGGAAAGAGAAGGCAGCACTGAGAAAGAAACTCAAGGTTGTGAAAACTTGAGAGACCAAAGAAGAGAACTAAGAAGTCATTTTTGAATACTGGCTAATACCAAAGATGATTCACACTCTTAGTGTTGATGAGGAAAGGGATACAGGTTAAAATCAGGGATGATTGTAGCCTTTTCTTCTTTTCCCCCTCCCTCCCTCCCTCCCTCCCTCCTTCTGATTCTCCCTTCCTCCCTCCCTTCCTTCCTTCCTTACTTCCTCCCTCTCTTTCTTCTTTCTTTCTTTCTTTCTTTCTTTCTTTCTTTCTTTCTTTCTCTTTCCTTCCTTCCAACACTTAGACCTCCTGGATGTCATTAGTCTTAGAAAAAGAGCAATTTGAAAATCATCAGAAAAGAGAATATGAAAACTCTACCATTTTCTTAGTGCAATGGCAGTTTTTCACTATTAATCAGTGAAGTCTCAAAAATTGTTCACTGAGTTGATGAGGTAAGGGAAGGAAAATGTAGTGGGAAACAAAGATTCAAATTTCTTCCAGTTATTATCATGAGCAAAGGACTAAAGAGATATGTTTAGTACAGTAGAAACACTTAACAAATGATTTTGATTCCAGATCAACTAGGTTTAAGAAAAATAGGAAAAACTGAGATGCTCAAATGAATTGCTCACTGTGTGGCCCCAGGAGGACATGAGACCTCCTAAGTGGTTATCTTAGTATTTTTTTGAGAAAACATTTAATAGAGATGAATTTCTCCTTGTCAATAAGACATACTGAAACAGAAAAATCTTGATCAAGGCAAAATTAAAAGCACAATATTAATCATGAGGATAAAACTAAACATTTAATGAAATGTTACCTAACAAATGTTATAGTAATATGATGATTCACTGAAATAAACTGAGTAGATTCAATTATATTCAATTACATTCAATTATAAATATATTTTATAAATATCTTAAGGCTCTCATGGTGATGTGAGAAATCAAAAAATTATTAATAAGATTGTGGAGTATACTTTTGGAAGAGGAGTTTTTGAGATGTTTCTTTTAATAACAAAATGTGAACTATTTTAAACTTTGAGGAAGTTCAAAGAATAATGTAATGAAAAAAACCAAAGTATATAATTATTTGTATTTTTTAAAATATAAAGTTTTGTTTTGTGTACTTTTGATCTTTATGTGAAAGATATGGGGGGCATCTGGATAGTTGAGTTGGTTAAGCATCAAACTCCTGATTTCGGCTCAGGTCACAATCTCATGGTTCCTGGGATCAAGCCGCTGCATTGGGCTCTGTGCTGAGAGTGCAGAGCCTGCTTGGAATTCTCTCTCTCCTTATCTCTGCCCCTCCCCTGCTCATGCTCACTTTATCAAAATAAATAAATAAACTTTATTTTATAAAAAAGAAATGGTACTGGGAGCACTATTTTACATACAATTTTTTATGCTCAACATTTTTATTTTTATTTTATTTTTTTAATATGAAATTTATTGTCAAATTGGTTGCCATACAACACCCCGTGCTCATCCCAACAGGTGCCCTCCTCAATGTCCATCACCCACTCCCCCTTCCCTCCCACCCCCCCCATCAACCCTCAGTTTGTTCTCAGCTTTTAAGAGTCTCTTATGTTTTGGCTCCCTCCCTCTCTAACTTTTTTTTCTTCCCCTCCCCCATGGTCTTCTGTTAAGTTTCTCAGGATCCACATAAGAGGGAAAACATATGGTATCTGTCTTTCTCTGTATGACTTATTTCACTTAGCATCACATTCTCCAGTTCCATCCACATTGCTACAAAAGGCCATATTTCATTCTTTCTCATTGCCACGTAGTACTCCATTGTGTATATAAACCACAATTTCTTTATCTATTCATCAGTTGATGGACATTTAGGCTCTTTCCATCATTTGGCTATTGTGGAAAGTGCTGCTATAAACACTGGGGGTACAAGTGCCCCTATGCATCAGCACTTCTGTATCCCTTGGGCAAATTCCTAGCAGTGTTATTGCTGGGTCATAGGGTAGATCTATTTTTAATTTTTTGAGGAACCTCCACACTGTTTTCCAGAGCGGCTGCACCAGTTTACATTCCCACCAACAGTGCAAGAGGGCTCCCGTTTCTCCACATCCTCACCAGCATCTATAGTCTCCTGATTTGTTCATTTTAGCCACTCTGACTGGCATGAGGTGGTATCTGAGTGTGGTTTTGATTTGTATTTCCCTGATGAGGAGCGACGATATGCTCAACATTTTTAAAAAGATTTGCCTTTATCTTTCTCTCTCTCTCTACCTTTCTCCCCACTCTCTCTCCATCTCCCAGCCTCTCTTCTCCCTACCTTTTTCTCTGTCTCTGTCTCTCTCTCCCTCTCTCCCTTGCTTAACTTCTAATTGTGGCAGTCAGAAGTCTAGAATCAAGGTATTGGCAGGGCCATGCTCTCTCTGAAGTCTCTAAGGGAGAACCATCTTTGTTCTTCTAGCTTCTGGTGTTTGATAGCAATCCATAGCATTCCTTGGTGTGTAGATGGCACCACTCCATTGATAGGGATATGATCTCCCTGTGTGTCTTCACATTGTCTTTCCTCTGTGTCTGTTTCTCTGTCCAAATATTCCCATTTTGAAAGGACACTAGGTATGTTATTAGGGACTGCCCTAATAACCTAATTTTAATTTGATTATCTCTTCAAAGACCCTATTTCCAAATAAGCTTACATTCTGAGGTACTGAGGATGAGGCTTTTTTGTGTGTGGGGAGTGGGGGTATACATTTCAACCATAACCAATAGGTACTGTTTTATTCTTATTTTCTCCTTCCTCTTATCTCAATTTGGCAGTTGATGGTTTTCTAAAAACTGGGTTTTCTCAACTAAGTTTTCCTATTATTAGCATAAAATTGTGATTTTTCTAAATCTCCAATTTAAATGTTAGAGTTTATTTGTTCTTTCTTTGATTTTTCTTGATTGATCGTGCCAGAAGTATGTTTAGTTAATTCATCTTTCCAAAGAATCACCTTTAGATATTCTTGATTTTCTCTTTAGTATTTCTTTATTCCATTTTGGAGGAAAAAAACCCACCTTAGCAAGAGCTCTCTTCTGGTGTCACTGACATATAATAAATTACACATGTTTAAAGTGCATTATTTGATAAGTTCTGACACCTATTATCTATCTTCTAACTATCATCTCTCTATTGATCTATTGATCATCTGTCTTTATGTATCTGTGAAACCATCACTACAGTCAAGATAACAAACCTATCCCTAAAGTTACTTAATGTTCCTTGGCAACCTTCCCTTCTGTCAAATATGCCATTCCAGACAGCCACTGATCTGCTTTCTGTCATATCAGAATATTATATAAATGGAATCACACAATGTGTACTCTTTTCATGTAACATATTTCAATCAGCATAGTTATTCTGAGACTCTTCATGTTCTTTATGTTCAATAATTCTTTTTATGTGGAGTAGTATTGCATTACATAGATATATCATTCACTTGTTGATGGACATTTGGGGTGTTCCTAGTTTTTGACTATTACATATAAATCTGGTAGGATGTGTGAACAAGCCTTTTTTTTTTTTAACTAGCTTTAGTTTTTGTGGAGTGGTTTTAGATTCACAGCAAAATTGAAACAGAAAGCATAGAGTTCCCAGAGTAACATTTGTTACATTGGTGAACCTACAATGACATAACAGTATTACCCAAAGTCCATAGCTTACACCAGGGATCACTCTTGGTGCTGTACATTCTATGGCTTTTAATAAGTACATAATGACATGTATCCACCATTATAGTATCATACAGAATAGATTTACTGCCCTAACAATAATCCCTTCCTATGCCCAGGCAACCACTGATCTTTTTACTGTCTCCGTGTTTTGTCTTTTCCAGAATGCCATATAGTTGGAATAACACAGTATGTAGCCTTTTCAGATGGCTTCTTTCACTTAGTAACATGCACTTGAGTTTCTTCCATGTCTATTTATGGCTTGATAGCTCATTCCTTTTTAGTGATGCACAATACTCCATTGTCTGGATGTACTGCAGTTTATTTATCCATTTGCCTACTGAAGGACATCTTGGTTGCTTCCCAGTTCTGGCAGTTATGAGTAAAGTTTCTATAAACATCATGTGCAGATTTTTGTGTGGACCTAAGTTTTCAACTCATTTGGGCAAATACCAAGGAGTGTGATTGATGATCATATGTTTAATTTTTTAAAGGAACTGCTGAACTTTCTTCCAAAGTGGAATCCATTTTGCATTCCCACCAGCAATGAATAAGAGTTCTTGTAACTCCACGTTATCACCACATTTTGTGTTTTCAGTGATTGGATTTGGGCCGTTCTCATAGGTATCTAGTGGTGCAAGAGTCTTTTTGTGGACATATATTTTTTCTTTTAGCTAAATACCTATAATTAGAATGCCTGGATCGTATGGCAGATGTATTTTAAAAATTAAAAAAAAACTGCCAAACTGTTTTCCAAAGTGGTTTTATCATTTATATCCCCACCAGAAATCTATGAGGGTTCCAGTTACTCCACACCCTTGCTAACAGTTGGTATGACCAGCCTTCTAATCTTAGCTCTTCTAATAGGCAAGTAGTCGTGCCTCATTGTGGTCTTAATATGCACTTTCCTCATGCTCATGATGTTGAGCATCTTGTCATGTGGTTATCTGTCATCCGTATATTACATTGGGTGAAGAATCTGTTCAAATTTGGTGAATTGCTGCCCTGCCAGGATTTTGAATGGAATTGTGTTGAGTCTATACATCATTTTGGAGAGGATTAATATCTGAAGAATATTGACTCTTTTTTTTTTTTTTTTAATTTTTTTTTCAACGTTTTTTTATTTATTTTTGGGACAGAGAGAGACAGAGCATGAACGGGGGAGGGGCAGAGAGAGAGGGAGACACAGAATCGGAAACAGGCTCCAGGCTCCGAGCCATCAGCCCAGAGCCTGACACGGGGCTCGAACTCACAGACCGCGAGATCGTGACCTGGCTGAAGTCGGACGCTTAACTGACTGTGCCACCCAGGCGCCCCGAATATTGACTCTTTTAATCCATGCTCACATCTCTTTTCATTTAGATCTTCTTTAATTTCTCTCAGCAATGTGTTTTAGTTTTCTTTGTGTTGATCTTGCACATCTTTTGTTAGACTTCTCCCTAAGTAGTTTGTATTTTTGAGGCTAATACAAATAGGATTATTTTTAAATGTTAATTTCTGATTGTCTGTTGCTAACATATGGAAATGCAATTGATTCTTTGTAATATATTGCTTTGCTGCTTTGTTTACTTTCCTGCCTCCTGTTGGATTGTTAGTAAATTATTTTCTTTGCCATCATCATTATTATTTTAAATCTGCTCTTTGGAAGCTATAAAGTCTATTCCAATGTTTGTATTAGTTTCGACTCTTATATTTTTATCGTCTATGTTTTGGGGCTTTATTGTTTCTCTCCAGAAGCCTGCTGTATGTCAGATTAGGTTTCCTTTGTAGGTAATCTTTTTTTTTCTGATAGTTTTTCATATATATATGTATATATATACATATATGTGTGTGTGTGTGTATATATGTATACATATGTATATATGTATACATATACATATGTGTATATGTATACATACACACACACACACACACACACATATATATATATATACATACATATATATATTTATTTATTCTGAATATTTTTAAGTTTAGCTTTTCTGCCTAGTATAGATTCAACATTACTCATCCTGCTTGGTATATTACTTGCACTTTGAATCTGAGGACTCATAATTCAGTTTAGGTGCATTCCCGTCTTATTTCTTCTCATAGGGCTCTTTGCTATTTCCTGTATTCTCTTCCCATAGAATTTCTGTAAGAAGTCATACTCCATGTCATTGTTCATAATTCTAATCTTATTCCTTCATACTTCATTCCTGGTGAATTTCTCAGGGCAACCTTCCAACTCAGAAACTCTTTACCTATGTTTAGACCTATTGTCTTGTCTACTGGATTGTTTTAAATCTTAATAACTATGCTTTTCATTTTCAAGATTTCTTTTTTTATATTAAATGTAATTTATTGTCAAATTGGTTTCCATACAACACCCAGTGCTCATCCCAACAGGTTGCCCTCCTTAATGCCCCTCTTTCCTCTCACCCCCACCCCCCATCAACCCTCAGTTTGTTTTTGGTATTTAAGAGTCTCTTATGGTTTGCCCCACTCCCTCTCTGTAACTTTTTTTCCCCTCCCTTCCCCCATGGTCTTCTGTTAAGTTTCTCAGGATCCACATATGAGTGAAAACATATGGTATCTGTCTTTCTCTGCCTGACTTACTTCACTTAGCATAACATTCTCCAGTTCCATCCACGTTGCTACAAATGGCCATATTTCATTCTTTCTCATTGCCACGTAGTATTCCATTGTGTATATAAACCACAATATCTTTATGCATTCATCAATTGATGGACATTTAGGCTCTTTCCATCATTTGGCTATTGTGAAAAGTGCTGCTATAAACACTGGGGGTACAAGTGCCCCTATGCATCAACACTTCTGTATCCCTTGGGCAAATTCCTAGCAGTGCTATTGCTGGGTCATAGGATAGATCTATGAGATGGAAAAACATTCCATGCTCATGGATTAGAAGAATAAATATTGTTAAAATGTCAATACTACCCAAAGCAATCTACACATTCAACACAATCCAAATCAAAATTGCACCAGCATTCTTCTAAAAGCTAGAACAAGCAATCCTAAAATTTGTATGGAACCACAAAAGACCCCAAATAGCCAAAGTAATATTGAAGAAGAAAACCAAAGTGAGAGACATCACAATCCCAGTCTTTAGTGTCTATTACAAAGCTGTAATCATCAAGACAGTATGGTATTGGCACAAAAACAGACACATAGACCAATGGAATAGAATAGAGACCCCAGAATTGGACCCACAAATGTATGGACAACTAATTTTTGACAAAGCTGGAAAGAGTAGCCAATAGAAAAAAGACAGTCTCTTTAACAATGGTGCTGGGAGAACTGGACAGCAACATGCAGAAGAATAAAACCAGACCACTTTCTTACACCATTCACAAAAAGAAATGTGATGAAGGACACATCCTCAAAATGGATGAAGGACCTGAATGTGAGACAGGAAACCATCAAAACCCTAGTGGAGAAAGCAGGAAAAAAAAACCTCTTTGATCTCATTTTCAAGATTTCTAATTGGCTCTTTTTCTCATTCACCTATTGTCTTATTTCTGTCTGTTTTGTTTCATTATTTCTTATTATTTTATAATGATTGCTCATAATTTATCATTTTGAAGCATTTAAGCGCACACTCATTTTCAGATCTTTGTCTTTCCCTGCTATTGTAATCTTACCTGGCTTGAATTAATCTCCCAGTAGTTGATTTTGTTGGCTTGTCCTCAGCATTTTAGTTCTTTGTGTATTTGAGCATTTTGGTTTATAAGCTTTTCTCATATTATAAAATCTTTCTGTCTTCATGCCAGCCCCACTACCCTCTTCCTTCTGAGGAGTTTTGTGCCTGCTTTCACGTGGTCTTCTAGGGCTTTTTAATCCAGAACCAGTTTAGGGGATATTTAAGATTTGATTACCTAGCCAGACGTCTTGTCTGTTTGGTAGGCTGTATTTGTGTGTGTGCAAAAGGAAAATACCAAAACGTAATCTTAAGATACCATATTGACTGAAATTGTGTTTTTTGCGTGCAAAATAAGTGGCCACTTCAAAAAGAACTCTTTTGGAGAAGCAATGGTATAAATATTTTCAGAATCAAGTCAATATTCACAAGCATAAATGAATGTTTTCCAAAATTCTATGAAAGTAATTTTATTTTCCTCATGCACTATCTCCAGAGATTTTTAGATTTTCATTTACCTCTGCAGGAACAAGTTTTTCTATTTAAGTCTTGGTTATTTTGTTTTAAAAAACATGGAATAGATAACTTATTTATTTCAAGACAATACTCAAACTCATGGTATTCAGTGATGTGCAGGGTAGCCTAGTGAGAAGGCCAATTACAAGTATGTCAGGAGTTCACCAGAGTCTATTTCTTGTGAGGATTTCAACTGGAGGATGGGACTGGGCAGGGAAATAACCATTGGATATTTTTGATTTCCCCATCATCCTAGAATTAAAGCCAGTACCTGACAAACATACCAACAGAGTTCTGAAATGGCAGTTCTATGCAGGAAAAAGAGCATGTAGGCATATTTAGATGTCAGATCCATGATGGTAGAATTATCTGCAAGGGAGGAGGGGCAGGCCTATTTTAATTCAATTGCTTCCTTGGAAAAACATATTTGTCAAGAATCAGTACTGTGTCCCTGACTGGAGAGTCCAGGGTATTTTTCATTGATTCCATCGCTGGAAAACTCCCAGGTGTGGGCTTAGGGCCACCAAAACGAATAATTTCACCTAAAGTTGGATTGTCCTTGCTCAGTGATAATTCCCTCCGGAAAAGAAAAGTAGAATTGACACTGCTTGCTGAACCACCCAATGCTAGATCCAAAGAAATACAGAAACTTGATTTTTGAACACTTTCATCTGAATTTAAGCCTCTTGGGTGATACAATGGAAAACAACATTTCTTTACAGTGAAAAATGTGTCTGGCAGCTCCTCAATATACAAAGTTCAACTTTAGGGCAAAGAAAAAGAAACATTCATTATGTAATCAGGTCAAATTATTGGTTACTAAGAAGAATTCCCAGTTTAAGTCTCATCTATTATATGAAGTAGATATTGAGTCTTCTATTCTGCCAGTGCCATTTTAATCCCAGCAGTTCTATATTCTAAATATTTTAACCTTGGAGAACTTTCCCCAGGGCCTCTTACTTAGTTAGGTATTGTTATGTAGTCCCACCATAGCATCAATGAAGACAGGATTGATCCCTTCTTACTGTTCACAGGACTTGCCAATAACTAAATGAAACTGATGTTATTAATATAAAGAGGTAGTTTTCTAAATTCCCAGGCAAAGAGGGGCAGGAGTGGGAGGTGAAGGCAGAGCAGAGATCCCTCCAAATTGCAGTTTAGGTGATGGATGTGGAGACTCCATTTTTCTCTCTCTCTTCTCTTTCCTTCTCCATTTAACTCAACCTTTGTAAATCTCAAGACATACATTTTCAGTCTCTCCACCTACAGCAAATCACAGACTGACATTATGTTTGCTGGGTATGAAAGGTTTTGAAAACTTAGACCACCTGACGAAAAAATCATAAACATCTAAAAATTCAAATTTTTTACTTCTCATGAAAAACTAGAGAATCTGGCTACCCAAAGCTCATACTCCATCAAGGAAATAACTGGCAGGTTTTCAGTAGTGGCAAAAGTTCTCCACTTAGGCAAGGTTCCAACTTTGCTTGTTTCCATCATTGTATTAACAGCTAGGCCTTTAGGCATTCAAGCTTGTAATTTATGGTACAAAGCATATCATTTCCATTATTATTTGTTCATCAGCAAATGCTTATTGAGAATTTCTGTTCTAAGATCTGAAGCTACAGACATAGTCCCTGCCCTCACAGCGCTTCTATTCTAGTGGGGAGAGGCAGATAGTCACAAATAAAATCTATTATAAAATGTTAGGTGAAAAGTATTATAAAGAAAAATAAAGCATGATGATTCAGACTATACTACATCTCCTTGGACACATAGGGAGATGATACTTCTCTGCCCACTTGTATTTTAGTTGGTTTTGGCCAGTGAAATGTGAGTGGCCTGTGTCACGTCTGGATTTAAGCATTTATTTGCTGGCCTTGACTCTCCACCTCATTTCACCTTGCCATGGCAAGTTTGCTGGCTCATACTGATGAGTACTCACGGAGGATAACTGGCTGGAAGAATTGCCCAGATCGGCAGTAGATTTCTATTGGTGATGAACCTTTTTTAAAAAGCCACTGACGTTTGGGGAATAGTTGTTAAGGTACCATAATGTATATTATCCTGACTGAAAGCACAGTAAGGAGTTAAGGAGTCATAGGAGAGAGGTGCTGAAATTGTAGATTGGATTCTTTCTGAGAAGGTGACGTTTGATTGGAGTAAGTGGATGTGTTGTTGGAATATGTAAAGGCAGACTATTCCAGATCAGGGAATAGTATAGTGCTGTGTATATTCTTGTAAGGTAGGCTCAAAAACTCAACGATTATGGGGTTTCACTCCTCTTCTCCAAGTTTTTTACTAAAATGAACATACTAAAGTAAATGGAATAGTCTGTAATTTTACTGCTAGCATTTTGTTCCCCACCTAGAATTTTGTGATTGCTGTGACCTACTTTCTATCTGATTTCAGCCCATGATCAGGGATTTCAGACTCCATCAACACATTCATGTGAACTGTCAGCAGCAACAGGGCCAGACAGCTTTCATCAATATGTGAAGATTTGAGCTTATTCCCAAAGGAACAAAAGACAGAATAACATGCTCTATTTCATTTGTTTCCATTGGCCTGTGATGATTCTGTTTTAAAGAAACATATAAAGTAAATCAGCTCAAAGATAAAGGCAATTTAATGTGTTTTTCAGTCATGAGAATTGTCTTGGATATATGCAATTACTTTTTCTCTGTGTGTTATACTGATGTTCAAATGATACCATGAATAAGCATTATTTCCCTGTTCCCCAATGCCATCCATTTATCCAGTCTATAATAATCTAAATCCTGATTTTTCTTTTTTAAACACACAAAAGTACATGTTTTCTGTGTTCTCCTTTGTATACTTTAACTCACTGTGGTGAACTTGATGTTCTTGTGTACTTTGGCCACCAGTTTAAATATGAACTGATGATAATAGTGATTAAGATGGAGTGGGTTAACCTCATTAGCCATCTCTAACTTTTTCTTTCATTTACTATTCTCTTCATTTCTGAAGACATCTGAATCTAGTCATTTCTTGATTGCATATTTATTTCTGACTTGCATTCCTGGAGCCCAAGAACTGTGTCCTCTTCCACCCTTTCCCTCAGCACCATGTACCTGAACACAGGAAATGTTAGAATGCTAGAAGGTAGAGTATAGAGTGTGTCACACTGGCAAGAAGTTCTTTTTTTTTTTTTTTTAATTTTTTTTTTTAACGTTTATTTACTTTTGAGACAGAGAGAGACAGAGCATGAATGGGGGAGGGTCAGAGAGAGGGAGACACAGAATCTGAAACAGGCTCCAGGCTCTGAGCTGTCAGCACAGAGCCCGATGCGGGGCTCGAACTCACGAACCGTGAGATCATGACCTGAGCCGAAGTTGGCCGCTTAACCGACTGAGCCACCCAGGCGCCCCACATTGGCAAGAAGTTCTATGAAAGATGAGGAAGAAGATGTTGGTCTTGGCTTCCTGGAAGGGTGAATGAGGAGGGAAATGGGTTTTGTGGAACGGAAGGGATTTTGGTGAACAGGGAGGAGGGCAGAGACATTCCAATGGTCAGAAACAATCTACATAATGAAGAGTTACTCTCAGGGTAAGGAAATAACCCAGACACTGCTCTCCAAGCTTTTGTCTAATTCCTCCAAAATTACATAGATTTAAATCTTAAACTGGACCAGAATAAGGGAGAAAGTGTAGGCCCTTTTGACTAGTTATTTATTTATTAGTGGTCAAGAGAGTGAAAATAGGGTAAAAATAACACTGAATAGAGAAAAAAAGAGAATAAGACAGCCGATTTATTAAAATAGCAGAAGTATGTGAAGCAGATGGAGAAAATGTAAATCTCCACATGCTTATCAATAATATTTCTCCCATGAGAGGAAAGCAAGGACACAAGAGAATGAAGAAGGTAAAGTAGACCTGTCTGGGAATTTTTCCATATGTAAAATAAGGATACTATTATTTCATTGTTTCATATTTGGGTTTTATCCTGAAATGTTAAACAATATTTCATGAAACAGGATATGCTCTAATGAATAGCATAGGTTAGCACTATTTTTTTAGTATTATAATATTACAGAATAAAACAAAATGTGGACTTTTTCTTGCCCTTTTGTCATAGGGCCGAGAGATTCACTTAAGTGCATGAGAGCTTTAAAAAAAATCATAAATATGGAGAACAAACTGAGGGTTACTGGAGGGGTTGTGGGAGGGGATATGGGCTAAATGGGTAAGGGGCACTAAGGAATCTACTCCTGAAGTCATTGTTGCACTATATGCTAACTAATTTGGATGTAAATTTTAAAAAATGAAAAATAAAATTAAAAAAAAAATCAAGTGCTCTGGATGAGGCTTAGATTCCAGTAGTTACACTATTATTTGAATTAGGTCAACCAACCTGTTTTTCCTCTAACTCCTTACAGAAGTTGGTAGCAGTATGGAACCTGAAGTTTTCAGAAGTGAGAGGACCCAGGATGGGGGGAAAGAATGGACAGTGGGAGATGTGGAGGGCACCAGAGCAGGACACTGAGTAGTCAGAGGGCAGTAAGATAGTGCTGGTCACCTTAGGTAATAGGTTCCAAAATTTGGGAAAGATTTGCTAAATGGAACATGGGAGAGACAAAAATATCTTTATACTTCACAATTTGATTTAGAGTAGAACTGATTCCAGGACAGTTAGAAAAATGGTTCATGCATCCAGATGGCAAACAGACACATGAAAAGACGCTCAACACCGCTCATCATCAGGGAAATACAAATCAAAACCACACTCAGATACCACCTCACACCTGTCTGAATGGCTAAAATTAACAACTCAGGAAACAGCAGATGTTGGCAAGGATGTGGAGAAAGGGGAACCCTCTTGCGCTGCTGGTGGGAATGCAAACTGGTGCAGCCACTCTGGAAAATTGTGGACGTTCCTCAAAAAATTAAAAATAGAACTACCCTATGACACAGCAATTGTACTACAAGGTATTTATCCAAAGGATATAGGAGTGCTGATTAGAAGGGACACATGCACCCCAGTGTTTATAGCAGCACTATCGACAATAGCCAATGTATCGACAGAGCACAAGTGTCCATTGACTGATGGGCAGATAAAGACGTGGTTTATATATGCAATGGAACACTATTTGGCCATGAAGAGAATGAAATCTTGCCATTTGCAACAACATGGATGGAACTGGAGAGTATTATGCTAAGCAAAATAAGTCAGTCAGAGAAAGACAGATATCACATGATTTTACTTATATGCGGAATTTGAGAAACTTAACAGATGTTCATAGGGGAAGGGTAGGAAAAATAAGATAAAATCAGAGAGGGAGGGAGGCAAACCATAAGAAACTTTTAAATACCGAGAACAAACTGAGGGTTGATGGCGGTGGGGAAATGGATGACGGGCATTAAGGAGAGCAGTTGTTGGGATGAACACTGGGTGTTACATGTAAGTGACAAATCACTGGATTCTACTCCTGAAGCCAAAACTACACTGCATGTTAACTAACTTGACAATAAAATAAATAAATAAATAAATAAGTAAATAAGTACTTTAGCAAAAGAAAAAAATAAAAGTCATTTTATCAAAAAAAAGGGAAGGAAAAAATTGTTGATGAATGAAAACTTGAGAAGGAGGTAGTACAAGCTAAATCACTCCAGTGGTACATGTCACAGCTAAGTGCATAAGTGGTCCCTCAATTTGAGAACTGCTAGGGGAAGGGAAGGGGAAAGAGAGATAGGCAAGTGGGGAAAGGTTGGCCTCTTAATTTTTGCTATTAGTCTTATCATTCTTCTGGGTTCACTCAGTAGTGGATTCAGAGAATCAAAAAAATCCAGGCATGTCAAGAAAGAACGACAAATGGTAATATGGCAGTTAACGAGTAGTCAGTCACGCCAGCATGCCAGTCTGCAGAGAAAAGCAGAGCTGAACCTCGGGCTCTGCTGGCTTTTGGCCTTGGACCTTTGCTCAGATACGGGAGCCTGACAAAAAAGCTTCTTGGCAAACCATCCTGCCAATCTCCCACTGCTATGGTTTTACATTTGTTTCTCTTGCTTATAGCTTGAATATATTAAAAAGTTTAAATTTTTTTAATGTTTATTTTTGAGAGAGAGACCATGAGCAAGGGAGGGACAGAGAGAAAGAGGGACAAAGTATCTGAAGTGGGCTCTGTGCTGACAGCAGCGAGCTGGTCACAGGGCTCAAACCCACAAACTGTGAGATCATGACCTGAGTTGGAGTTGGGTGCTCAACTGACTGAGCCACCCAGGCACCCCCTGAAAAGTTTACACTAAATCATGTAGCATAGGGTGAAAACAAGTCACATAAAGACCATAAATTTTTCAGGACTGGCATTTTGTAATTTTTATAAGAGGAGAGACCTGCATTTTGAATTGCTTATTATCTGTCTTCACCTGTGTGGTCTCATCTACATCTTGGACTTGGTAATGGTCATAAATAAATGTATCATTTTCTTCCCATGGCAGTTCTTTCTACAAGATTCTGTTTCTTTAATGATACCATCAATTCTTCTTTCCATTCCAAGAATGGAAGTGCTATTTAACATCGCTGTTATTGTCACTGTACCTTTATCACTCATTTTCCAGGTCCTATTGGTTCTTCCTCAATACATCTATTATGCTGCTCCTTCTGATTGGCCCCATGTCCTGATGCTGGATGTTTCTTGTAAGGGCACAGTTTAAATTATGTCAATCCTCTGCATATTCCCCTGTTTAAAATTTTGTCATGGTCTCCATTGACTAAGAGTCCATTTATACTCCCTCTTTACCTTTTTGTGCTATTGTTGACACACATTTGACTTCCACAAATATAAACATATACATTTTTCATTTTTCTTTAAACATTTAATTGACTTTTCAGAAATTTAATTTAAAAAGAAAAATCTTTTATATCCAACTATATGTTCAGCTATCTTCAGTGTCTTCATTCCTTTCTGTAAATCCAAATATCTACCTATTATCATTCCCCTTTAATCTAAATATTTTGTTTTAGTATTTCCTATAGTGTTGCTTTGCTTGTGACAAATCGTCTCAGTTTTTGTTCATCTGAAAATGTCTTCATTTAACCTTAATTTTGGAAAGATACTTCACTGATAATAGACTTAAAAGATAACTTTACATTGTTTCCTGGTCTCCATTATTTTCTGATGAAAAGTCAGTTAATATTTTAATCTTTATTCCCATGTATGTAATATATCTTTTTTCCCCCTCTCTCAGTTAAGATATTTTTTCCCTTAACTTTGTTGTGCTTAATTGTATATTCTGCATTAGTTCACTGAGATTCCTGGATCAATGGGTTGTTGTTTTTGAATCAAATTTGGAAAAATGTTGTCATATATTTCTTCAAATTTTTCTTTCTTATTTCTACCCTTCCACAACTTTAGTTCTTTCTTGGACACCAAATACATAATTTTAGACCACTGGGTATTGCCCTCACAGGTTGGTGAAGCTTTCTTGATTATTTTGCAATTTTTTTTCCTCTCAGCTTCAGATTGAATGATTTTATTGACCTGTGTTCAACTTCAGTGGTCTT
Organism: Panthera uncia; assembly: GCF_023721935.1. Lineage (NCBI taxonomy): Eukaryota > Metazoa > Chordata > Mammalia > Carnivora > Felidae > Panthera > Panthera uncia. Next base: position 21,490,936 of record NW_026057584.1, read on the forward strand.
TTTTTCTGTTGTGTCCACTCAGCTGCCAATCACATCTAATGAATTTTTTTAATATAATATAATGTATCTTTCAGTTCTAGGCCTTCCATTTTGTCCCTTCCTGTGGTTTTCATATCTTTTCTGAAATTCCTATTTCTCCACTAATTATATTTAATTTTTCATTTAGGTCTCTTAGCATATTTTTCATAGTTAATTTTAAATCCTTCTCATATAATTTCAGAATTGCCATTATTTATGAATCTGTTTCTTTTGACTCATCTTCCTCTTGACTCTAGATCACATTTTTTTTTGTTTATTTGTGCTTAATATTTATTATTCTATAATTAACACAATGACTGAAACCTAGTAGAGAAAGTTAATCCTGTCATTTTCTTCTGGAAAGTGTTTTTTCCTGTTGAATTTTGTCCCAGTTGGGAATTAAATTATTGGCATATTATCTTGAACAAATGTTGATTTGCCCTCAGTCTTGAAACATGGGGCCTTTGGGAAGTAATTAGGTCATGAGAGTGAAGCTTTTATGATGAGATTTGCACCCTTAGAAAAGGAGACAGAAGAGAGCTTGCTTCCCCCCCTCTACCTTCTCTGCCGTGTGAGGATACAGAGAGAAGGTAGCTGTCTACAAGCCAGGACGCAGCTTCTTATAGAAGCCAACCATGTTGGCAACCTGATCTCAGACTTCTAGCCTCCAGAAGGGTAAGCGCTAAGCATTTGTTGTTTAAGCCATCCAGTCTATGGTATATTTGTTATAGCAGCCTGAGCTGACTAAGACAGTGGAGAAGGCATGGCTCTTCTGGAGATTGTTGATAGATTGAACTTTTGCTAAGTCCCTCTAACTCCCAATTCTGGCTCTCCTACATTGGGAAGCTGCTACAATCTTTTCTTAGGTCTTTCAGCATTCTCTAGGTGATTTTTCTTTGTTCTTCCTGCTGAGTTTCTTGGAGTCTCGCCTCTCACATGAACAGTTCAGCAGTCAGCCAAGAATTAAGAGTAGTTTATATGCAGGTTTTGAGGTTCCCTTTCTGTAACTTCCTTCTCTCAGGGATTTGACTCCTCAGTTTCTAGCCACTCTATCAGTCCCAAACTCTCTTATCTTCTGATCTTATAATAAGAGTAAGGTTTTGTTTCCAGCTCGGTGGATCTGGAAACTGCCTCCAGTGGCAAAGCCATGGGTGGATCTCAATCAGTGTGGGTCCTTTTTGTCAAGACTCAAAGCTCTTTCAGTTTCTGCCTGCATTTGATTACTGCCCAGTGTTTCCAAACAGTTGGTTTCAATTTTTTTGGTCAGAGTTTATAACTGTATACTTTGGGAGTGTTAGTCAAATGCAAGATACTCTGCCAGTTGCATAAAACCAGAACCTTTCTATTAACTATGAATGAATTCAAAACTCCACATCTGGCTTTTAAGATTCTCTAGGAAAAATCTCCACTGTCTTAGTCAGCTCAGGCTGCTATAACAAATATACCATAGACTGGATGGCTTAAACAACAAATGCTTAGCCATTTCTGGAGGCTAGAAGTCTGAGATCAGGTTGCCAACATGGTTGGCTTCTTATAAGAAGCCGCTTCCTGGCTTGTAGACAGCTACCTTCTGTCTGTATCCTCACACGGCAGAGAGGGTAGAGGGGGAAAGCAAGCTCTCTTCTGTCTCCTCTTCTAAAGGTACAAATCTCATCATAAAGGCTTCACCCTCACAACCTAATTACTTCCCAAAGGCCACATCTCCACATAACACCACTTTGGGAATTAGGATTTCAATACATGAGTTTTGGAGGAAAACAAACATTCAGTTCGTAGCATAAATCTTCCTTTTTTACTCCATCTTCTGCGTTTCCCTTTATTCATGCTCAATTCCTGCCAATTTGACACTTTGTGTTCTTCCCAGGTTTGTATCTGGGCCTCTGCTTGTCTTTCCCCCTCTCTTCTTCTATCTTAACATGTCCAAAGCTATTGTCAGAATTCTTGTGAGCTACTAACTCTTCTCTGGTAGACTCAGGAGTCAGGCACAGATTAAAATGATCGCTTTTAGTATTGATAAAGAAACTTGAAGAAAGATGCTTTAAGGATCTCTTACTGCATGGCAGAAAATAGACCAGAATGTAAGAGTCATGCAGATGGGCTCTAGCTGAAGAGAAACCGGAAGGGGTTAAGCTGAGCATGTTCCGTTTCTGCTCTCAAACTCACTATTTAACTCTTATGGGAGGAGTAATGAGAGAGGAGACAGACCAGGAGTGTTCCTGTGGCTGAGGTTCTTCCATGTGGAAGCATGCAGAAAGGAGAATAAATGGCCTCTTCATCCCCGCTCCCCAGAATGTTAACCAGGACTCAGTTCTCAGTCATCCTTTTGGCAAATCCTCCACTGTGCACCTTCTACCTTGATGTGGTCTCTCTGTGAATGCTCATTTTAACTTATCTGAACTTTTTTTTTTAATTTTTTTTAACGTTTATTTATTTTTGAGACAGAGAGAGACAGAGCATGAATGGGGGAGGGGCAGAGAGAGAGGGAGACACAGAATCGGAAACAGGCTCCAGGCTCCGAGCCATCAGCCCAGAGCCCTACGCGGGGCTCGAACTCACGGACCATGAGATCGTGACCTGAGCTGAAGTCGGACACTTGACCGACTGAGCCACCCAGGCGCCCCTTAACTTATCTGAACTTTTTAAATAGCACTTATCCTACCTTGTAAGTATAGTAATTTATCTATTTCACTGTGACCTCTCCTTTTTTCTAGAATCTCCTTAAAATGGAGCTATTTATTACTATTCATGCTCTCATATTTCCCAATTATTAACACAGCAACTGACGAATGGCAAGCCCTCCGTGAGTATTTATAGAATGAGAAAATGAGTAAGTGAAATGAGCCATGAAAAAAAAAATGCAGGTAGCTTAACCCAAATAAGTTCAGGCAAAGAGGGATCTAATCATTTAAAGTAGAATAGACCAAGCCATAGTGGGAATGAAAAAATGCATTTCTGTTTAAAGTAGCTAATTGCTTCTCACTGGAGAAGGTGGTAATGACATCACCAGCACAGATACTGCTTACGACCATTATCTTCTACTTCACAGCATGAGAGATGTTCTAGCAGGTGCGCTGGAATTGAACCCATGGGACATCTAACAGCACTTCTTGGAGCCTCAGCCAGGCTCTCTAGAGGTTTTAAACATCTTAAATTACATAAGAAATTTAAATGATGGAAATGAATGAATTAAAATGGGGAATTGGGATTCCTCTTGAAGGTTAATTTGAGACTCTTTCTTAACTATGTTTATCGAATTCTGAGTTCCGAAATAATTATTCATTTTTACCTTTATCCTTAGGTACTATCAAAGAATATACTGGGAAGAAAGTTGTGAGTCCAAAAGTAAGTTTTACTGTCCCCCGTGACAGAATTGTTACATACTGTGGGCCTCTTAAGAATTTTTAGGAATTGTAAATATGAGATATAATTCTTCTTTTTGTACTTAAGTCAGTGAAGTATTCTGTCCCAAATGAAGGCTTATAATACGTTTTTCTTTTTGTATTATAAAGTTAAATATAAGGATGAACAAAATAAGAAAAAAAATACTCTAATCTCACCACTAGCAATAACCAGTCTTAATGTTTTGATATCTAGCTTTTCATCATTTTTCTATGCATACGTGGGTACAGCTAGCCATGTATGTACCTATATACACATTTAGGAAAATTATAGCACATAACTCTTTAGTTAATTACCTTTTTATTTTATAATGGCTTTAGATTATAGAAAAGTTGAAGTTGTGAAGATACTGCAGATATAACCCATACCAGTTTTCCTATTACATACTAATATTACATATTACATAATTAATATTACATATTAACATAAGTTACTAATGCCACATATCTAATAAACCAATTTTGATACACTGTTATTATTGATACCAATATATATTATACCAATATATACCAATTATATTATCACTAACTGAAATCTATGATTTATTCAGACTTCTCTGGTTTTTACTTAATATTCTGTTTTTGTCCCAGGATTCCATCTATGATACTACATTACATTCAGTTGTCATTTTCCTTGGGCTTCTTGGACAGTAACTATTTTTTAAACTTCTGCATTCCTGGTGACAGTTTTGAGGAGTATGTGCCACCTGACCCACAGGAAAGTTACTCTTTTCCAGTATGCAAGTGTTCTGATTTCTCTACATCCCCACCAATACTTGTCTTTAATTGGGTTGTGTTTTCTTATTGTTGGGTTTTGTGAGGTTTTTGTACATTTGGGATATAAGTCCTTTATCCAATATGTGATATTTGGCCTTTTTACCCTCTTAATCATATCTTTTTCAGCATATGGTCTTTTACCTTGCTTTTTTATTCACTCAACAATAGGTCATTAGCATCTTTCCATATTATTCTTCTGCAATGTCACTTTTTAATGGCTATAAATTACTGTATTTTATGAATGTACCATACAATGTATTATTATTGAACAAAATATTTAGATGGATTTCAGTTTTTTATTCTTACCAAAAAAGAGGAAACAGTGGTGGATACTCTTATAACTAGATATTCTGTTAATATTTACTTAAGATAATGTCTTTAAGTTAAAATTCTATATCCAAAGGTATCAACATTTTCTTTTTATTAAGTTTATTTATTTATTTTGATAGACACAGAGAGCAAGTGGGGTAGGGGAGAATGGGAGAGAGAGAATTCCAAGCAGGCTCCTCACTGTCAGCTGGAGTCTGCTGCGGGGATCGAACTCATGAACTGTGAGATCATGAGCTGAGCTGAAACCAAGAGTCGAACACTCAACCAACTGAGCCACCCAGATACCCCAAAGGTGACAACATTTTAAAGACTTTTGATGGGACTGATTGTCTTTTTTCCTGACTTCCATCCTTATCAAGCATTTCATTTCTTCTCTAGGTTAGAATCAGAGGTAGGACACAAGTGCATTTTGAAGTATCAGATGATTTGATAACTAGTATGTTAAACACACATAGATCTGAGACATCGGATGTATTCAGCCTCAGGGGAGACCTTCATCCTAGTCTTTCCAAAAACACTTCCATTTGTTTCAGTTCATGTTCTATACTTTAATTTAGGCCTCATGTCCTCTAGGAAACCTGCCTACTAGTCCTCCCATCTTGTTGATGACTCCAAGTGAAGGTGCTTAATGAGGCAATCTGGATGGTGTGTGTCCAATTCCTCAGTTTGTGGAGTTATCTGGGGTCCCTGTGGGAATGGTCTTGGCCCCTTTGCTCAACATTTCTTTCTCTCCTTTCTCAAGCTGGGTTCGTGTCCATCCGCTGCATTCCCTTGGCATCGAATCTTAGCGTGCGCTTTTTAATGTTTCTGCTCTCTAGGAGATTTCAAATGTCTTAAACTGAACTTCCTGAAAAATATTATTTTTATATTTTAAAAACAGAGTAAATAGAAACAAATGTTTTGAAAATTCCATAACATTCCTCAAGAGCTATTACAAAGCAGGCTTGGGCATCCCCCTCCTGCAGTGAAAGAATCACCGAGGTTTTAGCTTTGCTGTTACACATCCAGTGTAGTCCATAAGCTTCTACTGAAGGCAGCATGGACTCGGGCTTTGAGTAGCAAAGAGAGGAAGCCAGAGCAGGAACTGAACTCCCTGGCTGAGTTCTCATTTTAACTTCTTAGGTTTGGTTTTTGTGCTCAGACACTGCTGCTAACCTTTGACCTACAGTAGTTTTGACAAATATGGAGGCTGTTAGTCAAAGGAACTCTGTCTCCCCAAGAATGTGTTGCGACACATTTAACTCAGAGCCATGTCAGTGGAAACAGATCCTGGGCTTTAACAAGTACCTTGGATCTTTGGGAGAACAAACTAGTCATGGCTTTACAGGCCTTTTAGGGAAAAGCTACTGCCGTGCTGCATGTTCCTGGCACTTGGGAGTGCAGAGCGCTGCTGGATGCCAAGAATATAAACAGCCAGAACAATATGTTCACCATTTAGGAAATACAGCTGGATCTATCATATGTATATGACAGAACTAACTCTGTGGGCAAAAAAAAAAAAAAAAAGAATTGCCTCTGCACACTTTGTTTTCTTAAGTAATGCCAAACTGGGGGTCCTAACACATCACGCCAGCCCCACACGATTTTGGATATGTGCTAATTGAGGGACAATTCTATTGACTTCCTTTGTGTTTCTCTTGTATCTTTCACTCCATTCTAGATGCTTTAAGGTAGGGTCTCACGTCTAGGCTGCTCTGTAAATCCTGCCACTCCACAAATAATGCCAGGAAGTCAAACAAATTGCTGGTAAGATAGAGCAAACAGTGTGACCAGACAAGCAAATGTTATCAACTTGAGGATTAAATCTGACCTAACCTTTGGATTCAGAGTACTCTCTTGACCCTGCCCCCTCTACCCACTTTTCCCCTTAAGTATATGTGGACCTAGGATCATACTTCCAAAGCTTGAAATTAGTGCTTTTATCCAGGATTTTGGGGCATCATTAAATTATGTGGTAAGAATATTCAAAGGTTATATATATATATATATATATATATATTTAAATTTAAATCTGGATGAAATGGAATGTTCTAGGACTGGTGTTATTGCTACTCTAAAAGTTGTTGCTTAAGCACTCTTTTTCATTTTCTTCGTCCCTCAGGCATCCTGTTTGAGACCTTCAGATCTCCTGTATCAGGAGAATTGTAGAAAAGGGAGACAGAAAGAGTGAGCAGGGTAATGTCTCCATCTTCCTCTTCATTTTTCAGCTCCTGTTACTAGTAGGAGAGGAAGGAAGTGAATCAAAAGTAGATCTACTTTACACTGTTTATAAAGCATGTGTTGCTTCCCTGGCACTTTACATAGGTCATCTTACTTCTATCCATGACAATTTAACAGAGTGGATATTATTCCCATTTACAAACAGGAAAACCAGAGGGCTAAGAGAGTAAGTAACTTACTCAAAGTCACAGAGTTACAGACCGTATTTGAACCCCACACCGTCTGATTGTGTAGAGCCCATCAGGTTGCACCCTACCCGCATCATGCTGAGTTCTTTGGCCTGCAATTAGGGTGAACTTGTGTCAGGCAAGCAGGAAATCTTGGTTATGGCTGCAGGCTGTAATCACCAGCAAACATGAAGGAGGAAAGACTTTCCGATACTTGAATGTGCAAAAACCTACAAAGCCATGGCAACCACAACTCTGAAGACAGGCCCAGATGGAACTCAAGCAGATCCAGATAGGGCTAATGAATAGGTATGAGTCCCCTCCCTGGCAATTGATGATTTGGGCAGAATGTCCCTAACTCTCTCCCCTGGCTAAGAAAGCAAACTTGAATTCCACACAGGGCTTCCCTGTTGCAACTGCTGCAAACCAACAGGCTTTGGGGATCTGTGCTTAACCCTGGACAGGAAAGAGTATCTGGGGGCAAAAAGGAAGATGAGTAAAAGAGAAAAGGGAGAGAGAGATCTGTGTGCAAGGAAGTTTATATATCTCTAAAAAAGAAGAATTCAAAGCAAACGCACCCAGCATATGAAAGGGAGATGAGAAATGAGTAATGCTTTCAAAAAGTATCTACCTCAAACTTTTCACACACAGGGCTGAACAGCTTGTCTTCAAAGTTTCTTCCTCGTTCATACCATTTTCATATCACTTTCTAGCAACACCACAGTAATCACTGTCACTGGAAGGACACTATGCAGTGCAAAGGGGTAGCTGAGGGAAGTGCAGGAAATGGTAGAAACAGAGGAACAGGGGAAACAGAACGCGAGGAACCTTTTCTTCTGTGAATATAATTACCTTCAGGGTGACAAGATAGGATTTACCAGATTAGGATTCTGATTTACCAGATTAGGATTCTGTCTCACCGTTCTCAATCCTAAATCTGTTTTCTGAGTTTGTATACATTTGTGGGGAAATGAAGTTCCAGTTAAATCTTTGTTATGTCCTAACCATGGAGGAAAAATTGTGGATGCGGCAAAGACTTTTACTCAGAACAAATTTTATTCCTGGGTATTGTCTTTCTTCCAAGGCCTCTTTCACAGCACCACTAACATATGTAGACCACTGCATTGCATCATCTGTTAATTCATCAACTGCCATTTAGGGATGACTCCAATGCATCACATGTCGGAGGTATAAAAACAAACACATTCCATGCCCTCAAGGAGATCATGTTCAGTAGAGAAGAGACACAACTGAACTATATAAAAGTTCACTATAAAAAAAAAAAAACACTATATAAAAGTTCAATAGGCAGAGGCTGTACAAAGTATGATGAGCACATCCGGCATGAATAAGTATCTTCCAGACGGAAAAGTTTCTTATGCTTTCTATTAGAAAGCAAATTTCCTTTGTTAAGAAAAATAAGTTGCTATCATTCAAATTATTAACCCCACCTTAATCAGTCTTTGGTTGTTGTTTCCCCAGAGATAGAAAGGCTTTAATTCTCCATTACTGAAACCTACTGACACGTAGCCAAGCCCAATATAATACAATCCTTGGGGGAAATACCACATTTCTCTGGGCATGCAATTGAGAAAACGCCATTCTTAGAAGCTATGTCATTTTCATTGCATAACAATTTGGGGAAATCATATCAGGCACATATTTAGAAGGTATCCCATGGTAACCATGAGAAGTTGCTTTGGTCTCACATAGCTGAACATAAAAATTAATCCCAGCTTATCGGATGTCTGGAAGGAACAGCGAAAGCGAAAGTTATCATATCTTCTTTGCATTATTAAGTTAAACAGCTCTCTGGGCTTACATGAGCTCTTAGGGAGCAAAAAACCTTTTGTCCCACACTTGGTCCCATGGTTGTAGTAAATGTTCTTCATGTTTGACTTTTTCTGAGTTTTTATGGAGTGCGTCTTGCTCGTGCTTAGGGGACATGGTTCAGGGGAAGCCACACTGAGCAGGCCATCTAAGAGCTTGCTCTGCCTTTCAGTTTCTTCTTTCTCTGCCTTTCTATAAAACCAATACTGCAATCAGTGATTACATTTCTTTATCACTCAAGTGGATTCTCTGTACCCAGGCTTCCTACAGATTGGATGAGGATTCATTGAGTAATGAGACAATTGAGCTTGCTGAGGAGAAGCTCCGATATGGTTTAGGGCAGCCTCCCCCAGACCATGTCAGTTATCTGTTTTCATCCACCAGGGTGCGGGGGGCCCACTTCATTCGTAAGTGAAGGAGAAAAGAATTGTTTGGAGGCACAGTCTGAGGGGAGAGAGGAAGTAGAGCTTGGGGAGGAGGGCATAGCAAATAATCTCTTTCTGGCATTTTATACTGAATTGGTACCCTGGCAGCTAGGGTGTCTGGGAGCCAAAAGCTGATGTACCCCTTTAATTAGATACTTGAGGGTGTGGGCAAGGTGGAGGTCAGAAGCACAGGCAGGACTTCAAGAGACTGTGGGCAGTGCTGCTCTGGAGGAGAAGTGATAAACTGGGAAACAGAGTTGGATGGAGGCTACAATTTTTTCCATGTTGAATGATATCTTAAAGAGCCTTCTAGCACCCAGTGTGCTGGCTGCCTTAGGATCATCCCTGGCTACACTGGTGCTTTCCAGGTGGGCTCCTCGGAGAGGCAATTGTGGGGAGACTTTGTGGTCATTGGACAAATGGGATTAGAACATGGAGGAAACTGGGTGGTCACAATTGTGTTGTTGGACTGGTTTGCAGACCCACATGAGGCACTCTGGGGGGGCCTTGAGGAAGAACTACAGTCACTTGAAGAGCTCTTTATTCATTCTGCCCTGGAATTTACGTACATTGTCCCAATTTTAAGAGTTGGCTCAACAAAACATAAACACTATGTTGGCTGTATACAATGTGTCTGCAGGTGAAATTTGTTCTGTAAGCCATCAGTTACTTCTGCATAACTCATTAGAATTTCCAGTTATTTTGACATCTTAACTACTCAGATGCATCCTGGATGTACCACAAATTATTTGTCAGATCATGTGGCATGGACTGCTAGTTCACAATTTCTTTTTTTTCCCTTGTATTAAAAGCAGTGTGGTATATGTGATGGCACTGAAGCCAGTTAAAAGGCTGTTTTCTGACCTCCCTTGCTGCCAAGGATGGACAGGTGACAGTGCATGGGCCAATGAGATCAAAGTATCCTGAGGGACTCCTGAGAAGCCATCTTTAAAAGTTGCTGACTCAGCTGGGAGAACATTTGTTCCTCTCCTCTTGCTCCTTCCTGACACTGACTGCAGGCAAAATAACTAAAACTTGGGCTGCCACCTGGCCTCATTACATAACCCACCAGACAGAAGCTGGGCATTAGGACGGTGGAGCAGAAAGATAGAAAGAGTCTATCTTTAATGACCCCAGACTCCCTTCCTCATCTTCAAACTTCTATAGCTTCAGTGCAAAAAATCATCCTGCCAAACTGTCTTCCTGAGGCTTTTTACTGTATGCAGGCACCTAATCCATGCAAACTATATGCTGTGATATTCGTTTAGAAAGTATGGCTTCTGGGGCACCCGGGTGGCTCAGTTGGTGAAGCGTCCAACTCTTGATTTCGGCTCAGGTCATGATCTCACAGTTCCTGAGATTGAGCCCCACGTCAGGCTCTGCACTGACATTGTGGAGCCTGCTTGGGATTCTCTCTCTCTCTCTCTCTCTCTCTCTGCTCCTCCCCACTTGCACTCTCTCTTTCTCAAAATAAACTTAAAAAAAGTAAAGTATGGCTTCTTTCATATAACACAGCTTCTATTTTAGTTTGAAAAATCATTATTTGCACATTTGTGTAGAAAACATGTAAAAAGTTAAATGTAAAAAAATTACATTTTTTTGATCATTCAAGACAACAATGTGAAGGACTTTATCTGACAGTGGATTATTGTTAAATAAATGAGAAGACCAGAGAGGATATGGGAATTGTACCTCTGGCTGAGGTGGGTTAGGTTGGCCTGTTCTAGTAAGTGGGGTTTAAACATGGCAGCAGAGTCGAGAGACAAACATAGGGCAATGACACAAGAAATGTGCGTTTGGTAACCAGAAAGAGCAGGCCATGGTTGTGAAATGGTGGGAAAACTCTTGGCTTGAGGGGAGTTTTGTGTTGGAAACCAGTAAAATTACCTGACCACCTCTAACATACGGCCACCATCTTTTTTCATCTGTGCTACATTCATGTGCTGCTTCAGGGACCTCTAGCATGTCTCTTACCGGCTTTTGTCTCTTCAGTTTGGAAAATTGTGGTCTTTTTCTAATTTGCTTTCCCAGCCACCTCTCATTCTCAGCCTCATTCCTGAACGGCACCCAAAACATGGCACCCACAGTGGCACATGATTCACTCTGGGGAAGAACCTCTTGTTTTAGAACAAGAGGAAGCCGCTTCCCCGTTATGTTTTCAGTAGCCTCCCTGACAACAGCCAGTATTTGTAAGCCTTTTTGGCTAAGCACAAGGTCACACCCAAGACTCACAAGGAGACGGTCGCTATGTGGCTGAAGAAATGGAGATGCCAACATTGGACTGGCACTGACGATGCACTAGGGGATCCTGTATGGAACGTGGTTCATGAACACCCCATGAAGGTTCTGGGTGTCTTTGACCACGTGCACTCAGCCCCATTGCACACAGCCTGCTCTGCTCCATGACCGTGAAGGGGGCTCGGGCCAAGCCGTGAGCTGGTCTGAGGCCTTGCCAGGACAAGGCTACTTGCATTAACTTGAAATCCCTAAAGGACTCTCCTTTGTTGTGGACCAAAAAAAAAAAAAAAAACTGGTCCGTTTCTCATTTTTCTCACTTTCAGGAGCTGCATTAGCAACAGGCAAAAATTTGGGTAGAGCTTCATTAATATTCTCAGCAGTTTTCACAAGCCGAAGAATTGGAAAATGTGCCTTGTTGAATTACCTTTTGTTAGCAGTGTGGAGCGGGGGGCAAAAGCAGGCAGTGTGGTGGTTTGTGTCTGCTGCTGGCCTCAGCAAGTCTTTGTGCTTCTTCTCTTCCTGGCGACTCACTCATCGTATGGCCTGGGTTTAATGTGCCACGCTGACGGGGCATTTCAGTCATGCCACTAATTAAAATCACTCTGAGGCTCCACGTGATAGGTCCGTCAGACTCATGTATCGGAAACCACAAATGGCATTCCTTTCTCTGACTGCCTTCTCTTTTTTAACCTGTTGATTTACTTTCAGGAGGCATCACTTAAAAAAAAAAAAAAGGAAGAAATAAAGAAAACAACCAATAAAAATACGGATGAAAATGCCCGATTCCATGGCTTAAATGCATTTTAGGCTTTCCAAGCCAGCAGGACAACAGCCAGGAAAACAAAAGGAAAAACAAACAAACAAACAAAAAACAACCCTCGCCTTCGCCTTTTGGGATATGGATATGTGAGGAAAATTTGGATGGCTAAAAATCAGACAGTGGTCTATCAGTTACAGACGTATGAGTCACTCCAGGCTGTACTGAGACAGGCCAGAGTTACCTGGAAAACACACAAAACGGGCCTGGACAAAGTCCAAACACTAGAGGGACCGAACAAAAGGATTCCCAGGGAAGAAGGGGCTGTAATCAAAGCCCGACAGTGCCCAGCCCCGGATGAAAAATGACTGTGGAGAATTCCCATTAAGGATATTTGAAACCACAGTTCTTATCTTTCCACGCCTTCCCTTTCCCTCAGCTAGGGACTTGCAGCCCAGCTTTCTCTCCAGCCTTATCCTGTGATAGAGGCAAGCTGTGTTCACTTAGGTCAAATCTGGTCAGCGTGCAGGGATTAGGTTACTGCTCCCAGCTGATGGAAAAACAGCGGCTTCAAAGCCACCTGGTTTGCCAGTTCCCTCAAAAAGATCCACACCCAACAAAAACAATTCCTAAATTCACCCTACTGAAGGGAGCACCTGAAAAAATGGGATGATTAAAAAAAAAAAAAGACAAAAAAGAAGGAGAAAAAAAAATCTCAATATCAAGTTTGAAGAAGGGAGACCATTAGTAGTCTGGAACGCCTTATAAGATTTTGAAGAAAGATTGACCTAAAGAAAAGAGTTAAATATTTTTTCATTAATTCACAGCCACAATAGTCTTATCTTTGGAGAGCTTTCTGTTCACAGCCACGCAATGGCTGATTTTTCAAACACTAATTTCCTGTTCCTGGTTCTGTTCCTTGTGGGATTTATTAAAGGAAAAAAGAGTATAATCTTCTAGTTATTGTGTGGTTGCCAGATAAATTACCTAAATATCGAAATGAAAAATTTGCTTAGATTTATTACATACAGACACTTAAATTTTAAAATGTAATGGTTGAAAAAGCAGAAATCTGTCAGTTATATTCACGGGAATGTACATGAAGCATTCATTAAATAGATTTTACAAAATAACTATAAGGGAAAAGGAATAAATGAGAACACAAGATTTAAAAATATTTTCCAGGGGTGCCTGGGTGGCTCAGTCAGTTAAGCTTCCAACTTCTGCTCAGGTCATGATTTCGCGGTTCATGAGTTCGAGCCCGGTGTCGGGCTCTGTGATGACAGCCCGGAGCCTGGAACCTGCTTCAGATTCTGTGTCTCCCTCTCTCTGCCCCTCTCCTGCTCATGCTCTCTCTCTCTCTCTCTCTTTCTTTCAAAAATAAATAAACATTTAAAAAACTTAAAAGTATTTTCCAAAAGGCACAACAGAGGTGAAGTGTCTATACTAAATGGAAGCAAAATATTATTATATTATATTATATTATATTATATTATATTATATATATTGAATAGGGAAAGTTATCAAAATATCAAAACCCCTGCCCTGAACCACTGAAATGATAACCTCCAGCAGCTCTTTCTCACCAGATGGAGAACACAAATACCGGTTCTTTAAAATGCTTTTGCGGGGCGCCTGGGTGGCTCAGTCAGTTAAGCGTCCGACTTCGGCTCAGGTCATGATCTCGCAGTCTGTGGGTTCGAGCCCCGCGTCGGGCTCTGTGCTGACAGCTCAGAGCCTGGAGCCTGCTTCCGATTCTGTGTCTCCCTCTCTCTCTGACCCTCCCCCATTCATGCTCTGTCTCTCTCTGTCTCAAAAATAAATAAACATTAAAAAAAAATTTATAAAAATAAATAAATAAAATAAAATGCTTTTGCTGATGGATACTGTAATATTCAGTAGGCGGGGCCATGCCACAATGGCAAACAACTCCCAAATCTTTGGGACTTAAAAGAGCCAAGATAATTTTGCTCATGTTGTATATCCATCAAGGGTCAACAGAGCTACTCTGTCCACTGTGGTCTGCTTAGAACCCAGGCTGCTGCCAGTCACGGACTACCTTCTTTTTCCAGGCATCTTAGGCATCTTGCTGTCTCTGGATATCTCCTGGACCAATAAAAGAGGCAATTCACAACAGATTTCAAGACACAGTGCCTAAAGGCAGATGCAGATTGTAAATTCCCAGGTCACTGTTTGTCCTGGGAGTCGAGCCTGTACAAAAGTTAAGTAAATTGAGTCTTTCTCTTCTTCTCCTCTTTAATATAAAAGCTTTTCTACACTCTAAGTGTTATGGTGAAAAGGACTATGTGGGAACTAAAGTGCCTGACCTTTCTTTTCTGTTTTTTTCCTTTAATCATATTTATCTCCCAGACCTTGTCCTGCTGCCCATGTTTTGCTGACAAAAACAGGACACTGTCTGAACTTTGGGAACATGTTCTCCAAGGTATTCGGCAAATCATTTCTGCCACATTTTCAAGATCAGTCATATGCTACCGTAATAGAGCCAGACCCTGGCGCCAACGGGTGAAAGAAAGAGTCTATGAAAATTTCAAACTAGAAAATCATTGGAATTAATATTTTCTTGTCAAAATGAAATAAGAAATGAAGACTAAGGTCCTTTCTTTTTCTTTTCTTTTCTTTCTTTCTTTTTTTTTTTTTTTTTTTTTTTGTCTTCTTCATAAGGTGTGTGAGATTTAGGAGACGACATTGAAGAATGGAAGTCATAGGACCTGCTAATTTCTAATCTCCTCAACACAAAATATGAGAATAAGAAGGGAACTTTAGACTTTTTACCAGGTCAATTCAGAAATGTATTTGAAGCATGATGTAATAGTAAACCACAATGTAACATTTACATCAACAAACTTTTAAAAAATAATTTGTATTCTAAGAGTGATACATGTTTATTATGGAAAACTAGGAAATAAGGAAGAAATAAGAACAATAAGAAAAAAAGAACCAGTCACAATGCTATATTCTAGAAATAATAATTGCAAAAATAATCAGTGTGAACCTTCCAATATTTCTCCTGTGTCTGCAGTTTTTACGCAATTGAAAATATACTATAGAGGGTGTAACTATTAGCCTACAAACTCAGACATATTTGAAATATCAACTTCCATCATTTTTCTAAGGCTCAAACTCATTTCTATAGCAAGTCCTCGCCCTGCCTGTGAATTTAACCTCCATCAACTTGAGACAATGCTTTTCTTTCTAGGGTGTATCTGAGTTGACAGCGGTCGGTGATAATGTGACATCAGGGATGGGAGATGGGCACTTGGTCCTCAAGCATTCATCTACATATGTCTCTACTAAGAAGTCACCTGTCCCTGTTTGCATTCTTTCTCTTCATTTTTGTTTCTTTTTTGAGATTTTAGTTTTTAAGTAATCTCTACACCCAACGTGCGGCTTGAACTCACAACGCTGAGATCAAGAGTCACACACTCTACTGACTGAGCCCAGCCAGGTGCGCCGTCTCTTCAGTTTTTATGCTTCTACCTAGGAAACAAAATCCCAGGACCCACCAAAATCTGCCTGTTATCAACTCCCAGTTTCTTTCCTCTTAAATCTAGCTGTAATTTTTTTTTCAGGTACAGGAATATGCTGGTTTTTTTACCTATTGCGTCTCAGCTCCAGACTCACCCCTTTTACACTCTTGCTCTCTGATGATGGGACTGGACTCTGGAAACTGTATTTCCCAGACGTCTTTGCCAGCTGCCTTTCTGCTGGTCTTGCCAATTGGCAGCAGCAGAGGGAACTGGAAGGTAGGAGGAAGGGAGAAGTGGCTTTCCTCCTGTTTATTGCCTGTCCTGTCAGAGTTGCCCAGGGCTGGCGATTTGTCCACCAGCAGCAGTTGGCTCAGATTTCAGCCCCAGTGTCCTCCAGCATCCAGCGTCTGCCACGCGGACCCCCTCACAGCAGCCAGCCACGACTGGGTGGTGCTCCCATCTCCCGGGTCTGAGCCCCACCTCCAGGAGGCCCTCCCTTCCAACAGTCCCTGATGACACTGCCTCCAGATTATCACCTCAGAGCACCCCTTGGCTCTCTTAGCCCTCCGGCACCTGGAGAGCCAACTTCCAAAATTATAATAGTTGTGAGATTTAGGTTTTCCTCCCAGGACCCTAACTGATATCTGGGGGAGGGATTCTTCTTTCACTTAATCTTGATGGGTTTTTTTTCTTTCCCTCAGAAGGAATCCCTCTGTCTGGTGTTTGTATCCCAGGCCTTCGGTGGGAGCTCCTTAAAGGGTTCAAGCAGTTGAAAACACAAAAGCTAGCGACTTTCTAGCTCTTTCTGTTTCCCACACAGCCATGCTTCCCTGGGCATATGAACACAGAACTGGGCTATGAGCTTGAGTGGGGGAGGGAGACAGAGCGATGGAAAAAAGGGGTAATTGTTACTATGGCAAAAATACTGTCAAATGGTAATACTTTTAATTAATGCTTTTCCCTGTTTTTTATAAACATCCCTGTATTCTCTTTCTTTGCTGAGCCTTGCCCAAACTGCAGACTCATGAGCAATATAAATATTATTTTCAGCCAGTAAGCCATCAAGTTCTGGAGTAATTTCTTATGCACCTACATCATCTAATACTGATTCTGTAGTGTGTGTGTGTGTGTGTGTGTGTGTGTGTGTGTGTGTTTACATAAACAGATAACTCAGTATTCTGTTATGTCCTGTTTTTCAAAGTTTAAAAGTAAGAACCTTCATTATCATGGCTTCAAATTAGACTATAGAAACTCCTGAAAAACATTTAATGTATTTACTGCCCACAAAGCCAAAGTATCTACAACTCACTTTTCTGAGGGTTTTTCAACTTTGTTGAATATGTTGTTAAAATTCAAGTTACAGTTTTTTCTTGTCCTGAATTATCAAGCAGTTGAACTATTTTTCACCCATTAAAGTTGATTTAAATACACAGGCTTATACAGCTTATATGAAATTTAGTTCCATGGCTGCTTGAACCAAAAGAAAGTCAAGATGGATGATCTGTGTTAACTCTATGCAACCATATGTGTATTTATGGAGCTGAAAAGCAGGTCTGAAATTTTATGTGCACTTTAAAAGATAAAATCTTCAGAGAGAAACATGTTCCTGCCTTCATAAATAGTGCACCAATAGTTTGTACATCATCTCATAACAATAATAAATGTTCCTCAAAGACAGCTACAAGTTTGCAATTGATTTCGATCATTACTCCACACTGAATAACTTCAGAATTCAACAAAGCCAGAATGATGTTGCAGACCAATATGCAAAGACAATATGCAGTCAGGTCACATAGCCTATTTAGCCCTCTAAATAGCTGCAGACAAAGATGGGATTTTGGGTGCTGCAAAGCTGAAGTAAAACAAATACATATAGGTATGATGGGGGAGCCAGGTTAGAATAAAGTTAATTTAGAAATGTGGCAATTGGGAGGCGCCTGGGTGGCTCAGTTGGCTGAGTGTCCGACTTTGGCTCAGGTGGTGATCTCACAGTTGGTGGGTTTGAGCCCCATGTCAGGCTCTGTGCTAAGTCATCTCAGAGTCTGAAACCTGCTTTAGATTCTGTGTCTCCCTCTCTGTCTCTGCACCCTCCCCCCCCCATGTGACTCACACTCTCTCTCTTAAAAATAAACATTTGTATACACACACACACACACACACACACATACATATGAAATGTTGCCGTTGGTCTCAAATGTGATATCAGAATGAGTAAAGATTATATTTTCAAAAATTGTTAATAGTTGAATGAGGAGCAAATGTAACTATAAATGAAGGTAACTCAATAATTCTATAAACAGGTGTACACATTTAATGAATTTTACAAAAGGAAAATTAACTCCGTACCTTTAGTAGTATGGAATGATTTCTTGAAGCAATTTTAAGTGATAATATGCTGGAATGATGGCTTCATTGCACAAAAATTCTGCTTAATTCATTGGAAGTTCCTCTGAAGAAGTCAGTGTGAGAATTGGGGACTTTCCTCACTGGTTAGAGGCCATCTTCATTAATGTTGGAGTTGAGTTCAGTTTGGGGTGACCAACAGTAAAAAGGATTCCAGGGTTTGCTAAACCGTCATTTGCAAACAGGCTTTGGAAGAGCAATCTGATTGGTGGTATGGGTTTAGAATTGGGGTAGAGTGGATTTCGTGTGCTGGCTTGCCTGGAGAACACCTGATTCCCACAGGATGTTCAGACAAGAGCAACCATAGCCCCTTAGCCGGCTTGGAATTGCTCTGGGCCCCAGAGGTAGAAGGAAAGGTTTTCAAAGGTCCCATTGTACCTGCCCTAGGAGGTTTGGTTGCAATCTTAAACAGAACTACAAAACTAGCTTTAAAATCAGAACCCAGACTTTCTTGAGCCAATGAAAGGCAGAGTAAGATAAAAATAGTCTAAAATTGTTATTTGCTTTCTTTTTTATTAACTTATGCAATGAAGTGGGCAGATCATAAGTGTACAGATCAATGAATTTTTTTTTTTATATGCAAAGGCCCATGAAACCAATATCCAAGTCAAGATCGGGAAAACTTTCTGTTCCTCGGGAAGTAGCATTGTGCCTCTTCCCAGTCAACACTCCCAAAGGTAACCGACATTCTGACCTTCAATACATACATTAGTTTTACTTGTTTTGAACAGAAAAGGTATTTGAAATATTTCACATAAATATGAGTAATTACTCATCTCCCAGAAATGTTGCAGATAGTATATTTCTTTATTTCCTTCATTTATTTATTTATTCATTTGTTCAAAACACTGTCTAGTACCAACTCTGTCAGTTTGTATGCTCTGGCATTGAGCATACAAAATTGAACAAGAAAGAATCAGTCTCCTCCTTTGGGAAATGTTAGAGCAAATGGAAGGATACATACAAGTAAGCAGGTAACGACAGTACAGTATGGTAATGCTACCCCTGAGGAAGTGCTGGATGCCACAAAGAAGGGTGTGGAATGCAGACTTGGGGAACAGTAGTGGCTAACAAGACAGGAAAAAAATACAGGAGGAAAAAGGAAAAAAATACAGAAGGACAGGGAACAGGGGAACAAGTGCTCAGAGGCGAAAGAAAGCTTTGACTATTTGGGGAACTGAAAGACAAAACATTCCCTGCGACTAGACAAGTGAACTGGGGCCAGATCCTGTGGGACTTTGCAGAGAACATTTCAGAGTTTGTACTTGGCTTCAAGGGCAGTAGGAAGCCACTGAAGCAAGGGACTGTCATCATCACATTGGCTGTTTGTTTTAAAGCAGCACATATAAGAGGACATAACAGTATGGAAATGGTTTGAAAAACAACTTTGCTTTGAGATTCTTGTGTAGGGTGAAAAACCTGAGCTAGCATCCCTCCCAGCAGACATAGTTTTTATGTCACCGGTGTTGGAGCACGAGTGGCAAGAAAGTGGGCAACAAGTTATACCCAAGGAAATAGGCTGTGACCAAAGAACATGAAGCGGCATTGGGTTGATGTACTACCTGATTCCATCTTAGTAGAAAGCCATCAATTACAGGAGCAAGTTAAATAATGAGCCTAACGTTCACAGCTACAGATGCAGGGTTCACTTCATTGTCCCTATGCTAAGACTTCTCCACCACACCTGGAATACTGTATTTTACATGTTAACCTTACCTAAGTCTTTTGTTTTTTAATCTACATTTCTTTTTGTTTTAGTTTTTAAATTTTATTTAAATCCAACTTAGTTAATATACAGTGTAATAATGGTTTCACACTAGAATTTAGTGATTCATCACTTACATATAATACCCAGTGCTCATCCCAACAAGCGCCCTCCTTAATGACCATCACCCATTTAGCCCATCCCCACACTCAGCATCCCTCTGACAATCCACAGTTTGTTCTCTGCATTTTAAGAGTCTCTTATGATTTGCCTCTCCTTATCTGTTTTTATCTTTTTTTCCTTCCCTTTCCCTATGGTTTCGTTTTGTTTCTTAAATTCCACATATGAATAAAATCATGATATTTATCTTTCTCCGATTGATTTATTTTGCTTAGCCTAATACATTCTAGTTCCATCTGCACTGTTGCAAATGGCAAGATTTCATTCTTTTTGATCACTGAGTAATATTCCATCATATATAGATATAGATAGATATAGATGATATAGATATAGATATAGATACTAGATATAGATATATAGATATATAGATATAGATATCTACATTTCTGTGATGATCATCATCAGCCTGAAAAATCCAGGAAGAAAGTGTCAAAACCATCTTCACTGACTTCTAATTTCTAGGTCCCCTTTCTTGAACCCTAAATTTAGATTAATGTTCTAAATAAGTTTTTCAAACATCTGCCCTGGTCCCTTGAAGTTTGAATCATCCAAATGGATGTCCAAGCTAATTATATCAACAGATCATCACCAAAGCCCATCCTGCCCTGTCATGTAGACATAGGTTGAGTTGTTAAAGGCTTTTCCCCCTTGGCTGCGATAAACTGAACTACAATGCTTTCATCAATATCACTTTTGATGTGGTTGGGGTATTGGTAATATACTGATGTGTCTGTAAAGCAGTTTTCTTTATTACCATGTAGACAAATTGTGAAACGAACAGTTGGTAGGTAGATATTGTTAGAAAAATCCTTGCTATGGGAAAAAATTCCCGTGTGATTTCATCCTAGTAACTGGTGATTTATAACAAACTCCAGCAACGTATGTGCCTCTCTTCCTAGCTGAATCATAAACCCTTTGGAGGACAAGTATGGGCTGAATTGTGTCACTTACCCAAATTCGTATATTAAAATCCTAAGCCCCAGTGCCTCAAAATGTGACCTTATTTGGAAATAGGATCATTGCAGGTATAATTAGTTAAGATGAGGTCATACTGGGTTAGGGTGGACTTCTAATCCAATACGACAGGTGTCCTTAAAAAGGGAGAAATCTGGGGCACCTGGGTGGTTCACTCGGTTGTGCATCTGACTCTTGATCTTGACTCAGGTCATGATCTCATGGATTGTGGGATCGAGCCCCATGACAGCTTCCTCTATGTTAACAGAGCATGCTTGGAATTCTCTCCTTCTCCTCTCTCTCTACTCCTCTGCTTGTGCGCTCTCTCTCTCTCTCTCTCTCTCTCCCTATCTCTCTCAAATAAATAATTAAACTTTCCAAAAAAAAAAAAAAAAGGGAGGGGAGAAATCTGAACATAGACATGCGTTTAGGGAAGACACCATGTGAAAATTAACATTAGGCTGTCTCAAACCAAGGAACTACCAAAAACTGGGAGAAAAGCCTGGAACAGATCCTTCCCTGGTGCCTTCTGAGAGAGGCTGGCTCTGCTGACACCTTGATACCAGACTTCTGAGTTTCAGAACTGTGAGACAATAAAATTCTGTTGTTCTAAGCTATCCAGTTTATGAAACTTGGTTTTTGAAGTTCTGGCAAATGAATACAGCAAGGATTATGGCTCGTCCATTTTTGTGTGCCCCACAGGGACTCATGAATGTTGGCAAAATTGATGTTGCAATCATAGACCCCAGGAGACCTGAAGCTTGGGCCAGTGAAAGCAACGACATGCCTGGAATTGGGACTTTGCAGATTTCCTCCTTGTCTTGAGATACACACTTGGGAATGTGCTGGGGCGATACCAGTTCCTTGTACCTGGTGAGGAGACAGGCATGCAATCAGAGCATTCACCCATTCCCTACCTCACCCTACTCTGCAAGAGGACCACAATGAAGTGTTTTAATGTACTAGATGGGATGCTCATCCAGATGGGGCTGAAACATCCACAGCAGGATGTTTTACAAGGACACTCAGCCCCCTCAGTGTCCTAGGAAGCTCATGGCACTCAGTTCTTGTAGACATATATGTGGAATCAGATGTACCTTTACCAGCATTAAAGGAATTTGTACCTGTGCCTGAGTTCACTTTCATTCAGTCAAATCCCTGGTCCATTGCGACTCATGAGAAATGTTAATGAGATACCTGAAATGAGCTTCCACTCAAATTGAAAGGAGGAGCTTACTGGCCACTGAACAAAGGGAATATACTGGGGGGATTGAGATAGGACTAGCTCTCATCTTTTTGTTTTGTGAAGTCTTCTTTCCCATTAAACATAACAACTCACATGTTGCTCAGACTGTCTTTGTCTCAGAGGCACACTGCAAGGAAGAAGACATTGCCCTATCTACTCCTGCATTTAAATTGCCATCTGATTATTTTAAAGTTTCAAAGTTGGTAGTTTGTTGGTGGGGATGGAGATACACACACACACACACACACACACACACACAGAAGAGTGTGTGAAGTGCATGAATCTTTTTTTTTAATGTTTTAATGCTTATTTATTTTTAAGAGAGAGAGAGCATGAGCAGAGAGGGGCGGAAAGAGAGGGAGACACAGAATCTGAAGCAGGATAGGCTCTGAGCTATCAGCACAGAGCCCGATGCGGAACTCGAACTCACGAACCATGAGATCATCGCCTGAGCTGAATTTGGAGGCTTAACTGACTGAACCACCCAGGTCCCCCTGAAGTACATGAATCTTAAGTGTGCAGCTCCATGAGTTTTTATATATGGAAATGCTTGTGTCATGGCCCAGGTCACCAAGATCTAGAACATTTCCAGCACCTCAGAAGATTCCCCTTGTGTCCTTTCCCAGGCTTGTACATGTATGACTTTTAATTAACCATTAAATTATTTTTCTGAAACCTACTGGCAAAGAATGCCTTCTGTATGTTTGAGAATCTATGGTAGTTCGCAAGACATGTAAAAGGTAAAATCAGGCTTGCTGTATTGCCTTTGTGTGGTCTGCGTAGAGCAGAGTTTGCAAACTGGCTGCCTGTGGGTGAAATCCGCTCTTCGGACATGGTTTCTGTGGACTGACTAAAAAATGTCTTCCAAAAATGTAACCATAACTTAAAATTAAGGTATTTCACATGAAAACCCAAATTTGGAGAGGGGGAAGGGGGCTTCTCTTTAAAAGTTGGGAAATTGTGTTCATTCCTTCTTGGAAGAAGTCACCCGGAGCTAGGCAGTGGCTGTCTCCTTGACATGATCCTGCCCACTGACCTTGTGCACCCACGTCAGCTGCTTGGTCCTTGGGCCATCTGCAACTAGACAAATGGTAAATGTAAGACAGACTTCTAGTAGGGGATTATTTTCCTCCTAGAGGAAAAAAGACACCTTCAATACTACTCAAATATTTTTAAAGAAAAATGGAAGGGCACCTGGGTGGCTTAGTCAGTTAAGCATTCAGGTCAGGTCATGGGCTCATGGTTCATGATTTCGAACCCCGCATCAGGCTCTGTGCTAACCGCATGGAGCCTGCTTGGGATCCTCTGTCTCCCCCTCTCTCTGCCCCTCCCCTGCTCATACTCTCTCTCTCCCTCTCTCCCTCTCAAAAATAAACATGAAAAAAATGCAATTGGATTTTAATACATTATTTCTTATAACTTCATATGGTAATTTATTATCTGGAAATAGCTATTATTTATTGGATACCATTCCAACTAGTTTTACACAGGCACACACACACACACACACACACACACACACAGTGTTGATGTCTAACATCCGCATGCTGGCTAATGTTTAATTTTTCAATATAAACATTATACTGAAAGGCACTCATCTGTGGTGTGAGCACCACTTCAATTTTGTTTTTGTATCTTTTCTGCATAACTAGTTCCATTAAGTTCCAAACTGAATTGACTCATCTTCTGTGACTCTGTCTTCTAAAGATGAACTCGAATCACCTTGTCAGATCAATATTAGACATGCTGGTGTTGAACATTACCTCTGTGTATATCTGAAAATTCTCTATGAATGGCACTTGAGAGTATCGTCTGTCATAAAAACCTACATATTTATGAAGTAAATGTATGATAAAGTTCTTCATTTGGATATACTATAAAAGAAAGTTGCCATTTTAAGGAAAAACTACATGGAATAAAGCTTTTGGATGGAGAATATCCTGGCTTTGCTTTTTTTTCTAAGCAGCTTTTTCTCCTTTTATGTTTTGTACAAACTCATAACAATTTTGTTCCAATCTGTAAGATTTGTAATGTCACTACTTTCCATTTGTTCTACAACATAAACACCCACATGTCAATGCTACCTTATCATCAAGGGCTCATGAGCAGAATTTTTTTTCTGATAAGTTAAATTGTTGTTAAGCGACTCCAAAGTCATCAGAGGCAGTTAATTTGTCAAATCAATTGACAGACACAAGAAGCATACAGACAATGAATAACATGAGGGAGAGAAGAAGGTTAATAACACTATATGTCTTTTAGAATTTATTTAACTGTATTTGAAATTGTTTCATGCACACACAAATGTATACACATATAACCCATGTGCACACACCATAGTGGTTTTATTCTTAAGTTCATATGAAATGCTCTATGTGCTTTTAATATATCCTTTGCTAAGGATAAGGGTAATCTTTATCTCTGCTGAGTTAATTTATAAGCACAATGACTGCTGTTCAAACTCTGGGGTTATTACACATTAAAATGGCATTTTTTAAAAAAACAAAATCTCTAGTAGTAGTTTTAAATATGATTTTGATCGTATTCATCCTCTAGGATTAGGAGGAGAGAGGGTTATCAGCAAAATGCATGTAAGGCCTGTAACCGTAGAGCCAGATATAGACTCCTTCATTATTGGCATTGCCATACCAATGGATACTTGCCTCTTCATTGTGCCAGAAATCTCAACGTCTATCAGCTGTCTCCTTTTCATTCCCTCCTAGTGTATATTTCACAGTAAGAATATCCTGCAGCTTCTCAAGCCTCCTTCTCCTTCCTCTGCTTCTCTTTACAACACTCCTCCAGTAAGTTTTCCAAACTAGTTTTTTCCAGCTTCTCTTTTCTCTTGAGTCTAAACCTATTAGGTTTTCATCCTGGCCCACTCCAATTAACGGTGCTCAAATCCTGTGATGTAAACACTCCCATGATTCCTTTAATTGGCTTAGCTCTTCCTTACCTGTGTTTTCTGGGGTCCCACCTTTCAGTTACATTGTATTCACTCCAGTCCTTGTCATAGGGTTGTTTTCAGGAGAAATCAAACTATGACCTTTTCTTTCTTAGTTAATGTTGACTCATTTGGTCATTGGAGATTTCTACTACCAGTTCTTTAAACATCAACATTTTTTGACAACTCCCAAATATGTACACCCAGGCAGGTCCTCTCTCATGAATCTGAGACGAGTATTTCTAGCCTCCGAGATATTTTTAGTCAATATCCAATAAGCAGCACAAATGTAAACTGAACTGTTTTCTTCCCGTAAATATGTTCTCCTTTTATCTTTCCAGTCTCAGTAAGTAGCACCCCATCTGTCAAATTGCTCAGATTAAGCCTGGCAGTCATCCTTGACCCATATGCCTTTTTCTCATATGACATGTCCAATCTCTCAAGGTGGCTCTACCTTCACAATATATGCAGAGACAGACTGTTTTGTTTTTACCCATTTCACCACCACTGCCCTGGTCCATCCACCATCATTCCTCATCCACAATATCAGAAGAGCCTCCTAGTTGGTTTTCCTGCTTCCATATTTGGTCCCATACAGCCTATTCCTGACACAGCTGTTGAGAAGATCCTGTTGAAACCAAGTCTCACTATGTCCCTCTTCAGCTAAAAATCTCTCAGAAGACTTCATCACACACTCAGAATAGGAGCTGAAAGCCTTATAGCGACCTACAAGACCCTCTGTCGCCTGGGTTCCTTCATGCCTCAGAGCTCATCTCCTACCACCTTCCTTCACTCTGCTTCAACCACACTGACTCTTTATTATACCTTAAACCTGACAAGCACACTCACCTCTCATATCCAATGAGGGTATGATTTCATGAAACCTTAGTTTTAGCCATGATGTGTGCCCTTGTACGTATTGAAGTCTATATCGATTTCTTACTTCAAGTCATAGTTTCAAAAAACACTTGGCCTAAACATTCACCTGAATCATATTGCTCTTGCTGATGAAGAGTTGAAATCTCCATTTGTTTCAATATTCTCTGAAGTTATCTATCCCATATTTATATTGTTGCATACCAAAAACAAAAATGAAAAAAAAAATAACAACAACCATAATCTAAGTATTTCAACTCCTGAGACATGAGATAGTAGTTAATCATGCTGTTTAGATTACTGGGCATAACACATTTCTCTTTGGGGTCTTTCCTCGTGGATAAAAGGACTTTAGAGAGGATTTCCCTAAAACCATGAAACAATTTACTTTCATAGCATCTTTCATCGCTGAGAAAGTAGGCATGTATGAACATAAATGCCTGACCATTTGGAGAACTAGTAGTACATATTAACTGAAGACAAATAGGAGAGAATAACTTTCCTAATTAGAGAAAACATACAAAAACTCGAGTAATACTTAAAACTTTCCATTTGACCAGTGTCCTGAAATAAGCATTTTCTCCATGTAACTTTGTTTAAGCCTTTGTCAAAAGTTAGTTGTGATTTTCATGATGGTATCCTTAGAGATGGCACAGTAAATACTGCCCAGAAAATTCCCATCAAAAAAATGAAAAGGAATGTGATGCTTTGAATAATGTTAGGAAGAAGGCTGAGCCTAGAATTTGGATGTAGGTTGAGTATCAAAAGGAAACAAAGCTACAAAAGATCAGAATGAGAGCAGAGATTGGAAGATGAAGTAGGAAAGTGATTAAATATTCTGAAGGATGATTTCTGCACCATCTTTGAGTTCAGTTGATATAAATAAATGTGAGAGCCTTCAGTGATTATTATCATCATCATTACTGTACTCATATAGGAAATTATAGCTTATTTGGCACTTGATTCTTCATATTAATGATGTGAAGTTTCATGACAACTCACTAAGAAAATAAAAATGAAAATAATAAATCAGCCCGCGGCACTTAAAAGCCTAATGAAATCCAAACACTTCCCAATAGAAGATGACTCAGTGACACAGAATTGGCAGCTGTTTGTTGTTAGATCATTAGTTTTTACTGGCTTTTTTCCTATTTTAAGAAGACATCTGCAGAACCTTCCTTTCTCCCATAATCTGCCTGGATTTATTTAAAGAGACCTGGAATGGAGTCATCAATTGGAAAAATAGAGTAGAAGCTTCCTTCAATAGCTTAACTACCCTTTTCCAGTGGGTTTTAAATTATAGTAGCTTTTATTGAAAATACAGATTAGGCTAATTGAAGCAACTTTCTTTGCCCCAAGAAAAAGTGAAAGGAAAATCCCCCCTATCTTAAACTTGTGTAAGGGAGGCATAATGAGATTTGTAATGACAACTTTGCCATACTGTAAGCGGGGCCAGAAAATGCTATCTTTGAGCAAATGCTCAGGGTAACATCTTGTCCTGGCTGGTCTCTAGCAAATGAAAACTTCAAAAATGTCTACTGGTGCTTCTAAAGCTTGAAATATCTTTAAATAGAAAGTGTCTTGTCTGTTTGAGGGGATTTTTCCTCCATAACTTGGCCCCTCAGTGGGTCAGCGATGACTTTGACTCCATAAGGATAGTGGCCTGCGTATACTTTCCTTTTACCACCCAAGGATAGCTAATTTGCCGTATTGAACTAGATGTATCTCATGCCAATTCTGCCCCTAAAAATAATTTTTAAAAGTATTTACTTTATCAGGAATTGGGAATATGTCATAAATTATCTTACTGAACTTGTACAACAATCCTACAAAGGCGAATTTATCCGTGCAACACCTGTAAATGAACCCTATCAGGCACTTTACTGGGCACTCAGAGTCTGATGGTGAGCAAGATAGCTACAGTCCCTCAATGAACTTATATTTCAGTCAGATAGCTGAGCAAATGACAATTAAGCCAAATAAATTAAGTGATTTTAAATTATGACAAGTGGTATGAGACAGAAAATAACAGGACAGGTCAGGGAAGGCCTCTCTGAAGAGGTGATATTTAAGCTGATCCAACAGGAAGCCAGAATCACTGATGGGAAGAGCCCTTTCTGGCTTAATGTGAAGTTTGTGCAAAGAAGGAAGTGCTAAAATATAAGATATCTTTTTCATTTTAGGCAAATAGCTTGACATTTATTGATAGATAAAAGGATGGAAATTCAGAGAAATTAAGCAATACCCTCAAGACTGAACAACCAGCAAGACCTCCATTCTCCTGAGCCAGCTCCGTCTGATTCTATCATTCTTTCTACAAAGCTATATACCCATTTATCCTGCTGAATGTTCACCAGCTTTTTAGACTGTCTGGGCTAGTTTGGGATCACTTAAAGCTGAAACTCACCCAGATGCACTCACTGTCAGCAAAGCAAAAGCTTCCTAATGGCCACTTTGCAGAAGTGCCAAAGTTACCCTTTCCAAGTGAGCTGCCTGGGAAGGCTGTCTACCATATGGAGCAGGATGTGAGCTTTTTCTGTGCCTCCAGTGGGACTGTAGAGTTTATGGTATGAAATTTTGCACTTCACAGTCCAAACTCATCGAGTTTGTGATGTGATAATTTGGGGGATATTAAAAGACATTCGTGCTAGTGTTTGCCAGAGAGGAGGGGGGGTTGGGGAGATGGGATAAATGGTGAAGGGGATTAAGAGGTACAAAATTCCAGTTATGAAATAAATAAGTCATGAGGATGAAAAGTACAGCATAGGGAATACAGTCAATAATATTGTAATAGTGTATGATGACAGATGGTAACTACACTTATGGTGAACACAGCATAATGCATAGAATTGTTGAATCACTATGTTGTACACTTGAAACTTATGTAACATTGTATGTCAATTATATTTCAATACCAAAAGAAGACATTCATGGGAAGGGCTTTGATGGTTATTGAGTGCTATTTTTCTGTTTATTAAATGAATTATATGTGTGTTTATTAATATGCATATATGCTTGTAAATGCATACCCCCTCAAAACCACCCAATATTATTTTTATTTTGAACCTCAGATTGCATGTGCTACCTTTAAAAATGACGTATTCAACCATAAGAAAGTCAAAAAAATAAGATAATGAATTCCAATTTATTTTTTATTTTTATTATTTTATTATTTTTAATGTTTATTTGTTATTGACAGAGAGAGACAGACAGACAAACAGAGCATGAGTGGGGGAGGGGCAGAGAGAGAGGGAAACAGAATCCAAAACAGGCTCCGGGCTCTGAGCTGTCAGCCCAGAGCCCAATGTGGGGCTCGAACTCACGGACCTCGAGATCATGACCTGAGCAGAAGTCGGACGCTCAACTGACTGAGCCACCCAGGCGCCTCCCAATTTATTTTTAAATCAAAGATTTATTTCTATTAGCTGAAGATAGGTGAACAGCTACAGAATCTAAAATTATGCCAAATACTTTATAGATATTAACTTATAAAATCTTCTTAATAATCCTACTCTGTAACATTTAGAATGTCTGTTTTCCAGTTTAAAAAAACTAAGACTGGGTGAGATTAAGTAACATGTTCCACATCAGAGAATTCAAGTTTTGTATCTCACCCTGCTGCTTTCCCAAGAGTTTTCAAAAATGTTTTCTTTTTTTAAGAGTCACCAATAAACTGATAATGCATATTTATATTCCCATATTTCAAAGCATAATCTCCTCTCTGGTTCATGCCCTGTGGATTATAAATATTTCTGCAGAAGCTGCTTTCAGACTGAAGGAAGGAATCACTTGGACCTTTTATCTAAACTTTCACCCATCCTTTGAGAATAATTGCCTAGGACACACCAACTCTCCTCCTTTCATTGGCTGAAAGATGTAAAAATGTCTCTTCCTTTTGTGTGTGTGATAGGAAAAGGTGACAAAGTGACGCTCCCTTTTCAACCGAATCATTTGAAGGACAGGCACCAATAGTGATTCTGCCATCAGAAATACAACACATTTTGTTATATTTTCATGATTACAGCATTGAAAAATAAGTAGAGTTTCCTCTTTCCTGCTGTTAATCTGTAACTAGCATTCTGTGTAGCATGTTTAAGAGAGAAGGGTTAGGGTGCATTAAAAAAGGCAAAGATAAGAATTGTTATCTTGCACTATATTAGTCTATGAAGGCTGGTATCTCAAATTTTAGAAACAGTAACAAAAAAGCCACACGGTTACTGAATTGCCAAATGTGTGTGTGCATGTATATGTGTCTGTATCTACCACGTATGCTCTAACCCTTAGGATCACACATTTCCTTGTTTAAAATTGAAATAAGCCCAGGGATCAGAAAGAATGGGTATATTCTTCTTTATACTCCATTCACAATCAGGATATACATGAGACTGGTCATATCAGAATATGAATATTTTGACACAAGCACTGCTACTATATTTGGCATTGTTAGTCTAGACTAACTGGGATATAATTCCAAAAAAAAAAAAAAGATGTTCTATAGTGGCATTTTGCTGTCATACAGTAACATCTTCCAAGAAGAAGCAGGTATTTGGCCCACCCAACCTTTACATCTGCCAGCAAATGGATGCTCTTAGGAATCCATATTCACATGCACAGGCTCAGCTGTATCTTTGAAGAAGGAGCAGCGGTGGAAAACCTGAAAGTATGATTCAATTTTTTTAAAAAATGGAATAGGCTTCTCCAATGAGTGTAATGTAAAACCAAAGACCAGATGTTCTGTTAATTTTAAAACATGGGGTGGGGGAAGATGAAAAACCTTTTTGACACCATTGTGGAGAGAAGTGACATATGATGATATGGGTTGTGGCTAAATGAGAAAAGAGATGCCCAGCTCTATATCCTAGAGCACAGCAGAGTATAACGCTACCACTGAGTCCCTCGAGTTGTTGAGAACAAGAAAACCTATGTTTAGAGCCAAGTGCTTATAGCTTTATGACAGTAATAGGGAGAATTGTAGACATTCATATTTGAAAGGTATCTTGACCTATCATTTCCCCCATCTCCTTTATACATTCCCCAATTGGTGGGCTTCCAATTTTTTGCTTTAGAGTGCTCAGAGTTGGTGTTCATCCCTTATAAGGTAGACCTTTCTTTGGCCATACAATTGCAGTTGTTAGAATAGGCTTCATTAGTCTGAAAATATAATACAAATCCACTGTCCCCAGCTAGTATTGATGTCCAGAGTCAGAAATAAAAGGTTTACATATTCCTCTATAAAACATGATAGTTGCTTTAATATTTGAATATAACCATCATATGTTTTTAAATCTTTTCTTCTCCAGAGTACACCATTTCTTTTTTTTTTTTCTGACATTCCTCATCTGACTTGCTTCAATATCTCTAACAGTCTCTTTTGCCTTCCCTCAAGTGTTCCCTAGGTTGTTAGTATTATTCTGGTGTCTTTGCACTTAGAATTGAACAATATATTCTAGTTAAATTGAAGGATACAAGAGGCAGGGATATTCATGACTTCATTTTCCCTTCAAGCCCTATTAGGGATAAAGTTAGAATTAGCCACACTCAATCTGGTATAGGGTTATTAACTATCAAAGTTTCAGGTCCCTGAGATTATTGAAGAGCCACAAGACAGAATGGGGATGCCCATGATCTCATTCCAGGCTAAAGAAACACCACACAACTATCCTGGGATGGTGGTGGTATTGGGTAGAGATGAAAAGAATGCTTTGGTTATTTTTATAGTCTTATTTAGAGTAGAAATTTAGGGCTCATGTTAACTCCTAGCAAAAGTTTTCACTTTACTTTTTTTCAACTTGATATGGGTTAATGTCCCTAATCTGTATATAGAAAATACACACATCTATAAAGGAAGCAAATGATATATACACAGAGAAACTATTATTCACCAAAAACTTTTAGACATATAATTATTGTACAAAAAGAAATCATTGAACAAAGCATTTTTGGAAACTGTATAATTCATCTATTTATCTATTTACATAGGTATATGGATGCATATGTGTGCATGTGTGTATGTAGTGTATATGTATGTATGTTTATGTGTGTATATAGATATATATGTGCATGTATACACATATATATCCTGTTTATTATTAGAAGAACTTAGGCCTTGATGTACCTTGCCCAGAATTAATAGTTAAAAGCCTATTAGCTATATAAGCATCTTCCAAGTTTTTACATGGTGATATCAAGGGGATTTTAGGGCCCATGTAAGGGTCTCCCTGAACATATGGAGGAATTAATACAGACTACATTGGGATTGTCAACTCCCAAATCTAGGACCTATAATCCTATTAACTAAAACCTCCAGGCAGTTCTCCAAAACCCAATACCTATATAATTAATTAAAAAAAAAATTAATGTTTCTTTTTGAGAGAGAGACAGAGTGCAAGCAGGGAAGGGGCAGAGAGACAGACAGAGACACAGAATCTGAAGCTGGCTCCAAGCTCTGAGCTGTCAGCACAGAGCCTGATGTGGGGCTTGAACTCATGAGCCATGAAATCATGACCTGAGCCGAAGTTAGATGATTAACTGACTGAGCCACTCAGGCACCCCTATATAGTTAATTTTTGAAACTAAGTGCTCCTATTTATCTCAGGTTGCCTTCATTTTGTTCATTTCAATCTAGTTGTCTGGCCTATGAAGAGTACTTTGAATTTTAATTCCATTACATGTGGTATTGAATAACTCTCTTTCAAGCTTTGAGTTCTTTGAAAGTTTAATAAACATGTCTCCCCATTCGAGTCATCAACGAAATGCTAAACAGAACAAAGTCCATGACAACATCCTGGACCACTCCATTAGAGCTTTCTTTCTGGCTAACATGGGTACACACCCATATACCCTCCCTTTGTGGTATATAGATTCAAATTAACCTCACTGATATCTGGAGAACTGGCAATAAAGTTGACTTGTTGTTAGTCCCCTGATTGTTGACCCAGAGTTTCTTAAGTCTCACTTAGTTAAATCAAGATTTGACCCAACGGTCACTTGCTTTCCAACAAGAGTGCCAAGACAATTTAATGAAGAAAGACTAGTTTTTTCACCAAGGGTGCTGGGACAATTGGACATCTACACAGAAATGAATGAAGTTAACCACCCTCACACTATGTAAAAAAAAATAATAATACAAAGTGAATCAGAGACCTAGATGTAAGAGCTACATCTATAAAACTGTCAAAAGAAAACACAGGCATAAGTCTTCATGACCTTGGATTAGGTCATGGATTTTTAGAAATGACAAAAAGCACAAGCAACAAAAGAAAATATATTTTTTTCAATTGGACTTCATCAAAATTAAAAAATTTTGTTCTGCAAAGGACACCATCAAGGAAGATGAAAGGCAACCTACAGAATGGGATAAAAATTTTGTAAATCATTTTGTGAAAAGGAATTCTGATACACGGTACTACTTGGATGAACTTTGAAAATATTATGCTAAGAAAAAAAAGTCACAGAAGACCACACATTATATTATTCCATTTACATGATATGTTCAGAATAGTCAAACGTGTAGAGACACAGAAGTAAATTGGTAATTTTCTGGGCCTGTGGGGAGAGGAGAATGGGAGATGACAGCTAACAGGTACAGGGTTTCTTGTAGGGGTGATTAAAAATTGCAAAATTCGTGGTGCTGATGGTTGCCCAATTCTGTGCATATATTAAAAAGCACTGAACTGCACACTCTAAATAGGTGAATTGTATGGTATGTGAATTGTGTCTTAATATACAATATATAATTAGAGTTTAGAATCTGGGGCAGTGTCTTGTCAATGAAAAAAAAAAAAAAAACAGGATGATTGGGTGACAACCACAGAGTCCCTGACAATCTCAGTTTCCAAAGAAGGAATAGAAAAACGGCATTGGCCAGCATCCTTTTTATAAGTTTAGAACAGAGAGTTTACAAACATTTAGGAAAGAAGGTGGTGACCATTAAGAGCCAATGTAGGTCTATGCTCTGTCAACATAATTTTCCTTTCAACAGATTTGGTAGGTTGGGAAAGTTCGGTAGACATAATGCACCCTGATTTCACCTAATAGGATTCTACTATATTGAAAGTATTTTAAAGATGAAGTTGAAAGATGCTTGAAGAATATCTCCTTCTAGATAATACTTTAATGAACACCAAAAAAGACCCATGGATCCTGCTTCATCAGAAGAAAATTTTTATGCCTTCCCTAGTTAACTGGAACATGTGTGGCCTACAAAAGGCTGGTGTGAGACTTGGATCGATGTTGATGTAAGACTTGCATCTCTAACAGATGTCACATTTAGCTTCTGGAGTCATTTAGTAGGTGACATTAGCAGTAATGAACAACATTAAAACAGAACATAAATTTGCCTATGAGGGGACCATATAATACTGACTCTTACCAAAACTGCAGTGCCAGAAAGAAGCTTCAAGAGAGAAAGCATCTCTCACCACCGCTGTCTTTCTCTCTATGTCTCTGTCTCTGTCTCTGTGTGTGTGTGTATGTGTCTCAATATCTCTCTCCAACCCACCCCCCACCCCCACTTCTCTCTAATATTGTTGTATGGGTTGAGTGTGAACAAAAAGTGAGCAGTAGGTGGGGTGGGGGGAAGATATAGACAAATACAGCTCTTAGCCACAGGGAATAGGGAATCTAGAACGAGGGGCTGGAACGCGTTTGCCCTGGCTCACTTGTGTCTGTGCTCATCTTTTCCCAGCTCTGTGTTCACTTAAGTCATTTTAGCAGCCTGAAATCATCCATGGTGGGAGGATACACCACAAAAATTGGCAAATGCTACAAATCTGGCCTTTATTTCCCCTGGAGAGCCTGTTGTTAAACACTTACCAGCATAGGCCTGGCAAGCCACTCAGTGCTGTCCCACTAAAGTAGAGTGGAACAACAGGATGTATTGTCTCTGAATGTCAACAGCATGCAAGTCATAGCACAAAGACACCGAGAAGAGAGCTGTGGTAATACAACAGGAAGCAACACCCACATCCATGGTGAAGAACACGGACTTAGAGGCAAGGTTGAAAGAAAATGTAGTGGTACTTTTAGTTAAGCAATAACATCCAATTTGTAAGCAAGGTATATATTTTGGTGAAATGGCTTATTTGTTAACGTACAATTATAGGAACCATTATATTTGTTAAGTGTTCTAAATTTCCTGATTTCTTAGGAACAATTTTGCCTAATGATAAAATTCAAGAATCCATGTGTCCATACCCTTTGGAGCTTTGTCTTTGCCTCTGACTCACACAGTGGCAAGTGTGGCATTAAGGACAATATCCTCCAATAAGAGAACTTTTCTTATAAAGCAATAATAATAAGTGGAACAACGTTTGGATTAGTAGGAAAGGTTAGAATAGAAATGTAAAGTAAATATACTCAAAATAGGTTCTTGGGAAGGCTGAAAATGAAATTAGGTGGGCATGTGCTTATACCTATGTTACACTGTAGCCAAGAATTCCGATGGAAAAACCAACATCAGTCGAATTGGATTTTGTTCCTCAAAATGCAGTCGGAAATGGCATGATCTGCTTTCTATGGACACATCCAGAGGCTTCTCTTATGGAAAGGCAACATCTGTTTTAAGAAGTCCTTTGAAGAAAAACTACATAAACATGTGGGAACGGCGTGCTATATACACTCTCTTGCTTAAAGAGTTGCCAGAGGAAGTAGGGAATTGAGCCCCCAAGACAGAGGCCATTTAGTTACCTTGGCTAAGGCAGCAACACCAATTTCAGCCTCTCTGATGTTTAACACATCAAGAGAATGGAGGGAAAAAAGGTTATGACTGGAATCAATCTTGCCACTTTCCTGGCATAATATCAAAGGCTGCTTAGGTATAACTTTGTAAATGAAAAATTAAAATTTGGTGGGAAGAATTTGGGAGCAAGGATTTAAAAATTTAGTTGAATCTTCCATACACAAACCTGTCCTCATAATTAGCCCAAAAAAGAAAATTCAGCAGGCCCGATATTTCATCAAATCTTCCAGGCCAGGGGTTCTCAATCTGGGGTCCTTGGATAGAATTCAGAGTCTGTGAACTTGAATTTAAAAAAAAAAAAGATAGACCTCTTGGGGCGCCTGGGTGGCTCAGTTGGTTGAGGCTTCAACTCTTGGTTTTGGCTCAGGTCATGATCTCACAGTTTGTGAGATTAAACCCCGTGTCAGGCTCTGTGCTGACAGTATGAAGCCTGCCTGGGATTCTGTCTCTGCCTTTCCCTATGCTAGCTCTCGCTCTCTCCCAAAAATAAAATAATAACGTTTGAAAGTTTTCAAAAATTTTTACAAAAAGATAAACAACTTTATTTTCACTCACCGCAAATTGGAATTTATCGTTGCCTTCAATTATGAGTGTAAGCAACAAACCACATTACTATTGTTCACCAGGAACAGAAATCACAGATACTTTTTATGTCACATTACAGCAGCTACAGATATCTTCACATACCACTTACTCTCATGCCATTTTCAAATTACGATAATGGCCCAACTTGCTGTGTCCTGTGACTTGAGTATAGATGCAGACTCTGCACATATATGGCTATATCAGAAAGTTGGTGTTTTAATGGCTTGAAAACTATACTTCAATACAATTTGCTTCCCGTGTGAAACTATGTCATTCTTTGTGTTTTATTTTAAGCATTTTGAAACATTATCCAGAGAAAGGGGAGCCTGGGTGGCTCAGTCAGTTAAGCATCCAACTTTGGCTCAGGTCATGATCCCACAGTTTGTGGGTTCAAGCCCCATGTCAAGCTCTGTGCTGACAGCTTGGAGCCTGAAGCCTGCTTCAGATTCTGTGTCTCTCCCTGCCTCTTTCTCTGCCGCTGCCCGGCTCATTCTCTCTGTCTCTGTCTCTGTCTCTGTCTCTCTCTCTCAAAAATAAATAAAAATAAACTTAAAAAAAAAAAAAAGAAACATTATCCAGAGAAAGAGTCCATAGGCTCCATTAGGTGGCCTAGGCTTTCAGGTTAAGAAGCACTGTAGGCAGAGTGAAGAGTTATAGGGCAATGGGTCCTTCCTGTGTGTTAGATGGGAAAAAGAGGAGGGTCTTGATACACCTGTTCGGTTATGATCTCTATATAAAGTTTGAAGACAAAGATGATTTATACAATATTTCCACCCTTAAAAATTAAAAAAACACCCTCACAATGAAATGAGAAGAGTAAGAATCTAAATCTGCAAGGAAGTGAGAGGTAGGGAGAAATATAGTAAGACCATCTGAAAGTGTGGAACTTTTTCCTGTCGATCTGATCAGATAATCCCGGGGCACATCCTGCTTGAGATGGAACTAAGGACTGTGAAGCATCTGAGGGCCAAAGCTGTGAGCAAGAAGCCAGGACAACTCTGTGGTCTGTTGACTCTGGCAATACGCTACCTTCCTGTGTGATCTTGGACAAGTGACACCATCTTTGGTGATTCAGCCTCTCCACTCTCTTGGCCCCATGTTCCATTCAGCTGGCTGTGCAGAAGTCTCAAGATAAACAGCTTGCTGAAAGAAAGACAGCATTGATGATTTTTTTTTTAAAGGAAAGACAATGCCAAGGATCCACTTCCAGGCCTTCCATGATGGCTCCTTTCCTACCTTCTGTTCCCACCCTTTGTCCTACATGTATTCCTGGTTTCACCACCAGCTTGGCTTTCCGTTTGCCCTCCGCCCACTATCTGCAGCAGAGAACACACCTCTACCTCAAAGGCCATCCCGTGCGTAGCACCAAAGGAGGGACATATGTCTTCGCTTCCTTTTCATCCTTGCACACTGCTTTTTTCCCAGACACCTTCCTCTGCCTCCCAGCAAAATCTATAGTCAGACCATCCCGTGACACTGGCACGCAGCTCTATGTCTCTAAACTTGAAAAACATAAGAACTCTTTCTAAAAGAAAAAATTATCACTTCCTACCAAAGAAATGGTTATCAATCACCAGCGCAAAAGTTTTGACTTCATAACTCAAAAATACTAATGGTTGCAGAAATACAGTTATGTGAGAATTTCCTTGGGTCTGCAGACCTCTGAAAAACACCAGTAGACATGCTTGTTTACAGCTCTAATGTTACTCTTTCAACGGTTATCTGATTTTGGCAAAAATCAAAGCTTTAAGCAAATTGGATGAAGCTTAGGTGATAAGATTTCAGGTGTCAGGCATTGGGCAGGAAGAGGCAATGGCAAATGGAATCCTTTTGAACAATCCTAGGATTACATGACATTCTTTTTTTTTTTTTTTTTTTTAATTTTTTTTTTCAACGTTTTTTATTTATTTTTGGGACAGAGAGACAGAGCATGAACGGGGGAGGGGCAGAGAGAGAGGGAGACACAGAATCGGAAACAGGCTCCAGCCATCAGCCCAGAGCCTGACGCGGGGCTCGAACTCACGGACCGCGAGATCGTGACCTGGCTGAAGTCGGACGCTTAACCGACTGCGCCACCCAGGCGCCCCAGACATTCTTAATCTCCAATTGTGTCTGCTCCTAAGACTGGCCTTGGAACTTTCTGACTAAAGTGATTCAGGTAACCTTTTCATCATATTGAATTGAAAGAGACCAGAGGCCTCCTTATCCTACCCGAAGGATATGGCAATTACATCTGTTCTTTCAAGGAAGGAGCAACTTGGTGTTGGTTGTCAAAATGCCTGTTGTGTCAATCTGACATTTTAATGATTTTTTTAAAGATAATATTCAGTTTAT
The DNA here is from genome assembly GCF_023721935.1 of Panthera uncia. Taxonomy (NCBI): domain Eukaryota; kingdom Metazoa; phylum Chordata; class Mammalia; order Carnivora; family Felidae; genus Panthera; species Panthera uncia. The sequence continues at coordinate 21,529,550 of NW_026057584.1, forward strand.
CCATGAGTCGTGGGAATAACCTCTGACATTATTAACCAGAAATCAATCTTCTCAACCACTGTCCACATTTAAATAATTGGCTTGGAGGTTTTTCCTCAAATAATCCAGCTCATCATATTTTCCAATGTGCAGTGCAACAGAGCTAAAATAGTTTTTTTAATAAGCTGCTTTCCTTACGTTTACATTTATTTTCCATTTTTAGGCATGAAAACAGCCCCCCCCCCATCAAACTAATTTTTATTAATTGGATTTCCACCTGCATGTCAGGCAAAGGAAAAAGTAAGTTTGAGCACAATAATAAAGCCCTTCTAATCATAGCAAAAGGAAAGACAAACAGGCCAGAATTGAAGAAACGAGAGTTTACTGAGACTTCTGCTTTCACCCCAGTGACTTCTGAACCTGGCTATCTGGGACCCATGCTGATCTCCTGACCACATCTATAGGATCCATGTCCTAATTCACACCCAATCATGGTTCTCCTCCAATCCTGCCCCCCATTTCCTATTTTATGATGAAAGGAAAGCTTTCTGCATTCAGGTTACTAAAAATATCTGGTGGCCAACCCAGTCCCATTTTTTCTTCGTCCCTCTCACTAGCAGATGGACATAAATGAATAGGGATAAGGAACAAGACCATTGCTCATGAAGCAGGCCTGCATGGCTTTTAAGAGCCTGAATCGCACCTCCTATTCACAAGCCAGAGCAAAAGAGTTTGCGCCTAGGTGTTTTATTGAATGGACAGGGAGTTGTAGCCTTAGCCCTGCCACCAGCTCACCAAACAGTTGAGACTTCTGGTCGTAGGCCAGCTGTGCTGACCCTGGGGTTGGCAAGTCTCAGATAACTATGGCTTTGAACAAATCAGAAATACAGAGTCCTCTCGGCAAGCCATAGGTAAGTAAGCTTTTCATTACTGAAAAATCTACTATCCCCTTGGTATAAAGAGGAAGTTAATGTCAGAGTTTGGGCATTGACAGGCACATGACCACATTCCCTGGAATGTTTACGCTTGCACCGGAATCACTTCACCTTTGAAACCCAGTTATTTTGGATCGAATTAACTTTCTGTGATCTGAAAATGTTTTGGATTCCATGAACTCCCTCCCCCGCAAAATGCAATAACCTACATTCACACAATTTTTTTTTACTCCAAGCACCTGAAAGGCAGAACATTTTCTCTAACCACTAATCATTTACTTATAAATAGTGCATTTAATGAGTACTTGGGACTTACCTTTTCTGCATTCATTCAGATTCATTGCTCTGAATGCATCGGAACAGATGTTATGGAGGCTCACAACATCAAAGAAACATTTACTCTTGAGAGTTTGTTAGGCTTAAATGAAGTTGTACCAATGGTAAACTGATATAAACACTTCAAGGTTTACTTCAGAAGGAATTCAATTCTACAAACCTCGTACTTCCTTTTCTGGTTCAGCAGACTTTTTTTTTTTAATAAAAGCACATTCCCTTCCCACATTCTCAACTGTGCCACCAAGCACATACACATAGTAATGATACCAGGAAAAACAGAAGTCTTAGCAGATAGTTCAATAACATCGGAAAAGATTTTCCTTGAGCAAGCATGAGTAGTACCAAACAACATAGACACTATGTTGTTTCCTATACATGCATACCCATGATAAAGTTTAACTTGTAAATGAGGCACAGTAAGTAAGAGATTAACAACAATAACTAATTTAGTCTCATATGAAACACTAAATTACCACATGCTGTCAAATATGTTTCTAGATTTTCTATCCTGTTCTATTGTTATATCCAACTACTTTGAGTTTGGTTTCTCTCTTCTCTAACTTCCTTTCCTGTTAAAAGAGCCAAAGATTCACAATTTTTTAAGGTAAACGTATAGAGGAAAAAAGACATCATTACCATCCACACGCTAAATAATCGTTCCATCAAAACAAATTTTGTTACTGAAAGCAATGGTGATTTTTCAGAATGGAATGATCCTCATTTAAAACCTTAGATCTGTTGCTAAGTTATGTTATCCTTAAATTTTTCTTTTTTAGTAAGAACCCAAGAAAATAAATTATGAAGATCCAATCAACATTACTCTTTACAACAAAATTCTTTCAGAAGTAAAAGTGCCCATTGGCACTTTTCCATTTATTTTTATAGGAGTCTCATATAAGTATTTCTGTATGAGTCTGATCTTCTATTAAGACATCACTATCACTAGTTCTTTTTAAATTTTTGTTTGCCCACTTGAAACTGGTCCTATAGCTCTATCAGCTTTCTGGAAAGACCACCTCAACCAGCCTTGAAAACCTTTATACTTTTTCTAGAGGGGGAGGATTTGCTCTCTAAATATCAAACATCAAGACAAAAGATTCACTTTATTTCATCTATTTAAACTTAAAGGATTTGTCAGTTCTAAGAATTTGAAGTTAATATCTTTTTGGAGTTGCTATGTGATTCAATTAGCATTTTCAATAACTTCATATGCAGAGAAGTGGAGAGGTAGAATGGAGAATCTGGATGAAAGGAACACAACAATATTATGTTAAATCAAATATAAGGAATCATTTTAAATAGTATTCTTAGAGTGCCCACAGCTAGATTCTTCTCAGTAGAACAAAACTCACTCATAAAAATGGACACAAGATTCTTGCATGGTCAGTTATAAAGGATTTCTGTCAGCAATTTGCAAATTTGTCTTTGGATTAACTATCCTATAAACCAGGCAAATTACACTCAACAAAAAAGAAGATATCTTGACAATTTTGTATGTAACTGAGAAGCAGAAGGAATATTTTCAGGCAGCAGTCATAATTTTTCCTTGACTGCTAATATCTGCTTGCTAAACCTTGCACACATCCCCAGGGTGTTGGGTTTTGTAAACATTACTTGATGATGACATACTGAATAATATGAAAATGTGTCTCTCATCCACACCCAAAACCGTCCAAAGAACATTTCATATTTTCAGACTGTGGTCAGCATGCTTTTGGGGGACTATTTGTAGTTCTTTAATGGAAAGTTAAATAGGTTCTTTATTAAAAATGAATTCCTGGGCTATCCTTGCAGGAAACAAGATGGCCATAAACCACATGGTCAGTTTTGAAGTCAAATGCTATAGAAATTGAGGTTGTTTCTGACATCTCCTGATCAGAAATGCTGCAAATTCCAAGAACAAATTGTTTACTGAAGTGAGCGTATAGCCAGATAGGTATTTCTTTGCTTTTACAGACCTAAAATCTTCAAACCACTTTTAGGAGTCAAAAATAAAACTAACATCTCTGTCAGTTCTTGATATTCAGTAACACTCATTCATCTTTTTATCAAAACAGAATATACAGTTTGATAATGACAAAAACGATACAATACTTCTAAGACAGTGAAGTTCAAGTGCATCTGAAATAAAAATGGTTAGTTTGACGGGTTCAGTACTTTTCTGTTGACTGAACTCAATAAGAGTGCCGCAAACAGAGGAAAAGAAATCCACTTGACCTCAAAAGAGCCTCTCTCTCTCTAATAAAATACTTAAAAAGTCGTTGTGATTCACGAGAATTATGAAAATTATGTACATATCGAGCATCTTAAATGTGAAATTATGGCTGGGCCTATTCCCAAATCAGATAGCAAATGAAACAGTGAGGCAAATTTTATAAAAAGGAAGAAATAATGAAGAAGAGAAAAGAGAAGAAAAATTTGATATTGTCATAAAAAAACTTTTAGATATTTATTCCTTTGTTGTCTGATTTTTGTTTCTTTGTATATGGTCACTCTGGAAGATGGATATAATGAAAAATAGGAAAACTTACCCAACACTTGGACATAAATCACAAAAAGAAGACTGCCAGCGGATGATATAAGAAAGAAGTCACCAATTAAATGGAAATGGTAATGAGTTTCCAAGGTCCTCATGCATTTTCTGATCAACAATTTCCTGCTTTTCTTATAATAAAACATATTCAATGATATAAATTAATTAAAGGGCATTTACTAAGCCATACTGTCTCAAATCATTGCTTTTTTTCCTCCAAAAATTTTTATTTTCCTCTAACCAAAATTAAGCTCATCAAAACTAAAAGCACAATTATTTCAAGAAAAAGCCCTTCTAGTTACAGACTGTTCAAAAGAAAAATTTCAGAGGTCTTTGCTGAAGTAGGAAACATCCCCATTAGAATATGTGCTAATAAGAGCAAAGGCTTTACTTTGTTCACTGTTTTGTCACAGCATCTAGAACAGCTCTCCATAAATACAAAACATTTATGGCAGTCCTCCCTTGCACAGAAGTAATAAAGAGCAAAATAGTACATCTGTCCCCAAAATAGGATTTAATTAATTCTTAGTTACAGAGAGGGAGGGAGGCAAACCATAAGAGAGACCCTTGGATACTGAGAACAAACTGAGGGTTGGTGGGGGTTGGGGGAGAGGGGAAAGTGGATGATGGGCACTGAGGAGGACACTTGTTGGGATGAGCCCTGGGTGTTGCATGGAAACCAATTTGACAATAAATTATATTATATAAAAAAAGGATTTAATTAATTCTTGTAATTAGAAAGAAACAGTGCCGATTGGCTGGAAGAAATTACAATGCAGTTTAAGGAATTCAGAAAGTGGTGTTAAGGGCTACTGTATAGCTTAATTAAACTACTGAATATGCTCTGGCAGTTCGTGTGTGAACCGGTGAGGCGGGGTCCTCTCTTACTGCTGTTTGACTAAAGATCAGAGCCAGCTTCCTGGGCATGCAACTTGTGTGCTTCACGAAACCCTGTACTTCACAAAAACCATATGCTCCATGTCATGCTCCGCTGTCACCCTGCTGAAATTCCTTACTTATGAACAAGGAGACCTGCACTATTTTATTATACTGGACCCTGAAAATTATGTAGCCAGTCCTGCTGCACACAGCTTCCATAAAGGTTGAGTCAGCAAGAGAAGAATGTATGAATGACCGACTGTCCAACACTCAGAAGACAGGTTAGGAGGAATTAAATAAAGCCTATATACTTCAAAAAGTTCAAAATAATATCAACCTGTCTTATTTCTTTAGATTTTCCTTGTCCCCTCAAACACCTTTATCTACGGACTTGAGCTATCACTGTGCTTTGATCTGTCATCTTTGTGGCTTGGCAGAAATCATAATTGAATTCCAAAGTCCCAGGAATGCAGCAGGGCAAGTTTTATTTTTGCAGCTCTCCAGAACCGCTCGCCCACCCCACCACACATTTTAAAAGATTTTAATTTCACTTGGTAGGTCAGTCTTTGTAATGCAGAAATCATAGTACTCAAGGGATGTGTAAAGTCAGCTTCTTTAAAAAATGAAAGTCACATACTGGGGATTTACAAGTCTCTAAAGTCTGAAGGCTATAGTGGGACTCTATTGTAGACATTCCAGACACATGGCCAGCACTTGTATTATACTTCCTGTATGCTGCATGGTTCACAGAAAATGTCCTTCAATACATTAAAACATACCATTTGCCATGACTTGAGTTGTTTATACTTAAGTTTTTATCGCTGAAGGAATATTACCACTTCATACATTTAAATCTTAAAGACATTTACACTGCAGTAGTTTGGAGCTAAATAGACATCTTGAGTCTTCTGTCACAAGATATAAGGCTGGATTAATCTATTTTGGACTGTAGCAAAAGGGCACATGGCATAGTTAAACTCACTCACTGGGTCATTTCAAGCAAATTATAAATCATATTTAATATCATCATTTGCATGATATGTTTGCAAACCTAAAACTATCGCAGAAAGAAGAAAATCTGTAAGACTATCCTAAAAGTGTATTAGTTTGATTAAAACTAGAACCAGATATATATATATACATATATATATATATATATACACACACACATATATATGTGTATATATATATATATATTTTAAAGTGCATAGATTTCAGAAGTAATTTCATCAAATCCATAAACATGCCTTGGATTTGGGTTTGGAAGTGGTTATCTTGAGACAGATACTTCCTACCTGCCCCAGCAGGAAAACTCTCCTTTCATTGTTACCTTGATCACAAACTTAACAATCTTCATTGCTAATTACAACTTTCGCAAGTTGAAGGAAACTTATATGCCCAATACTGTGCTAGAGACTTTATGTATACATTTTAATTCCTATAATTCTGAAGAGCGCTTTTCAGTACAAGCCCTGTCCCTTGTCTCTGCCTGGCTTCCATAATTGGACCTCAGCCATGCTGCTTCCCTGTTCTGATTTTCACATCTGTCTCCATCTTACATTCTCCAGTCGCCTCAGCAAATCTCTGGGAGCGATGCCTGTAGGAGCTATGCTGCAAATTTTCTGACCTGTCAAGGGTTGCCCTGTCTGGAAGGCTTCCCCTTTTTCCCTCTTACTTATCCAAGGTCTTCTCCTTTGACACCTGGCTTGCCTTTCTTCTTCCATAAATACTGTCCACATTCATATTCTTACTGTGAATTACTGGTGTAGAACTTCCCTGGGAGAAAGTGAAAGCATGGCAGGTGGGATATACTTGTAAAATGAGACAAAGAGGTAGAAGTGTGTGGTAGGTAAGGGGAAGGAATGGGCTGGTGTGGCTGGATTACGAAGTAGAAGATGAGAAATGGGAGCAGAGCAGGCCAAAGGAAGAGTTCTTAAGTCTGGAGAGTATAATTCCTCACATAGGCAGTGGTAGCCACTGAAAGACTTAGCAGGGAAGGGGCCTGGTCGGATTTGTGCTGTAGACAGGTCACTCTGGTGGCAGTAGGCAGAGGATGGGTTGGATGGCAAAGAGGCAACAAAGAGAAGAAGAAGGTATCACAAAAGGATATCAGCTAAGTCAAGAGCTTAAGAGATAACAGGGAGTAGGGCCATGAGAAGTAGGGGATATGGAGAAAGGACATCCCAGGCAGAAGGAATAGCTTTGGGGTAGAAACGTGCCTGATGTATTGGAAGAACATTCAGGAATCCAGTGTGACTGGGTCATTGAGGATGAAAGGGAGCTTGGCAGGACCTAGGGACAGGGAGATTGAATGGCCAGGGCTGAAGTATGCAGGACCATAGAAACCTCCGTAAGAATTTTGAATTTTACTTCTATGTGTTTGAGGAAGACATGGAGGGTTTGGAGCAATGGATTGAGATGTTTGTACTTAAGTTTTTAGAAGCATCACTGTCACTGCTATGTAGACAATAACCTACAGGCAAGGCGGGTAGGGAGACAGGGTGACTGCGGTATTGCAGATGGCACTTTGGAACTGGTAGCTTGGACAAGGGTATAGTGGTGGGAGTTATAGGAAGAGCTAATTGACAGGATTTGATGATGTGCTGGATACGGAGTGTGGAAGAAAAAGAGGAATCAAGGATGACCTCAAGAGTGGATAAGGCTATGATAAAAACACAGAAAGCAGTGTGAAAGCAACACGTGAGACTTTACTTATGGTAACAGATACTCAATGACCACCAGGTAAATGAATCAAGGAGAGCTGCCTGGTGGTTGTCATCTCTACCTGACTGTAAGGCTATGCCTCACACTATTGAATGAATGAATGAATGAATGAATGAATGAATCTGCCTCTTATAGTAGCCATAGCACCCACTTTTCTCTGCCTCAAATTTCCTGAACCTCATATATCTTCTGATCCTTGTAACGGCAGCCTCCCAAACCCCCCTCCCACTGCCTTGTGCAGAATCTGGGATGATTTACTCCAATTTGCCATATCTAGGATTTGGCCCGAAATATTATTTCCTTTTGGAGTGCCCTCTATTTAACCAGAATAAGCTGTGTTGTCAAGCTGTTTTTAACCTTAATTTTCTTAAAATAAATGGGTACATATGCATTTTTGAAAGGGCTGGTCATGTTTTAGTTTTATATTAAGTCACACGCATGGATTTCGGTGAAAAACGGTTTCCTCTAAGTTATAGAAAGAGCCCTTTGTTACAAGTTTAAATTGGAACTTTTTTTTCACTAGCAGATGAGAGCTCTGTGTTGCTGCCAGTATCCAGCTGTGCAAGTTTTCAACAGCTGGAATTATAATAAACTTCATTCTATGAAAATGAGCTCATTACTCTTTAGTTTGTGCTGATGCTCAATGAATCCATAAAGTGCTTCTCCAGGCTTGAGAAGTTCATGAAATTGCATAGAGAATTTTTAAAACGAAATTTTAGGTCTGGCAGTATTCAAATTAGAGTATCTTTTTGCTCCCCTTCAATTTTGAAGTCAGATCTCAAAGCTGAACACATTAAAAATGTTAGTATATGTACCCTAAAGAAATACCCAGCTACATTTAGTATATTAAATATGCAACTTTGAAGCTCATGTTTTAACCAATATTATATTATAAACCAATATTATAAAAGGAATCGTGAGATTCAATAATGGTTGTTATATTTGTATCACGGTAGTTATATTTTTAAGCTTGCCAGACGCTATGTTATGGACTACCTCGTTCTCTAAAACACGCATCTTAAATCATGTAGAAAAATGAAAAACTAATACAATTAGTTTTAGAGGCTTTGTTGCTTTCATTCTGATGTTAATATTTCTGTGATGTGATCGAATCCCATTCTTAGGGTTGATTTAATTATACCTTTATATTAAGTTCTCTGGGCACTAAAATTATAATAAAGTAACTTAAATATGTAAAGGTACTGGGGGGGGAAGCCTTGTATTAAAAATGTATTAGAAGCAGGGACAGAGGGTGAAAGATCAATTTTTGGTCTGAATTTAAGTATGCCTCAATATTTTTGGTTGAACATTTGAGTCATTTAGGAAATAAGAGCGAACAAAAGAGTAAACTTACTACATTACAATTTAAAACTATCCACTTCTCAGTCAAAACATTTGCAATGTGCCATTTTTATATTCCTTTGATGTGAATTCCAAAAAGCCTCAGTGGGGACAGTGGACCCATAATTAAAACAATAATGGCTGTGAAATTCAACCTCTAGAATATTTTTAGTGTGAACGTTCCTCTGTGAAAATAGTAGAAAATCACAAATAACACAGTTTGATTTTGATCAGCTGGGAGAGTGTTCTAATCAGCTCAAACTCTGCTTTGAGCAAAGTCCAAAGCTTTGACCAAAGTCCAAAGCTTCCATTCACTGTTAAATCACTGAATGCAGATCTATTCACTTGAGGATGTAACCTTTACATGAATGTCACTTTTGTAAATGCCACTTAAGAAGATCCTTCTAAAAGCCACAGTGAGATGCCACACCGGCCTTCTTGTTAGGTTTTCCTAAAGCCGATTGCCTCAGAGGGAAGGGAAGAGCGCTGCCTGGCACCAAAACCAAAGAAATTCCTGGGGTTTTAATCCCAAACTCTACCTCTGACCACATTCAACCTGTAAATTTCCTCTGTGCAAGATTTCACAACGCAGAATAATGTCTTCACTTGTGAGTGCCTTGCCGAGTATAAAGTCCTTCTGTGACAGGATAGCATCTTAGGATATGTGAAGGAAGGAGATTCTTAAACAATTTTGAGTGCCACAACTAATTGGCCAGCCCCATCCCTGAGGAAAGATATTATTAACAGTTTACATTGTATAGATCCAGTTTACATGTTGTAGAAGTGGCTCCTATCCTGGAATATTTTCTTCTGATTCCAGTACCTGGATGCCATGTGATTCAAAGAAAGAGCCTTATTATTACCTATTTTAGTCTCGATTTACTAAAACATCTGATCTGCTTTTTTGTGAGGTAAACTAAAATTTAGGCATCCTTAGAGAAAGCAGGCCGTAAGAATGCTGAGTTATAAAGGGCAATACCCACTGTTGTTATGTTGCCTATGATGGTAACTTCCAGATACTTTAGGGGAGGTGGGAGAAATTCTCAGACACAGAAAGCCTTTATAGCATACCTGCACTAATTTAGATTATGATAACACAGCAGAAATGTCTTGCTAACGAGCACCTGCTGACATTGCTAGCTTGCTAATCAAACAATATCTTTTATTTGGCTCCCATGCAGCCATTTAAAGAAAAAATTATAGAAAAATTCATTAGTGTTTGGTCTAAAAGAAATCTGTTTGGCATATGAAACATATTCATTTTTCAAAATACTGCACATTATTTGTATAATCTCCTCTGGAAATTTGGAATACTAAATCAGCTTGGAAACATTCTCAGAGACACAGAATTCTCAGCTAGTGGTTTGAGGCTCTCATCTTTATTCCCTGAACTTATTTTGTAACCTAGCCTAATACCTGAAATATACAAGATATGGGGAAGGAGCCCACAAGCCCCATTCCAAAGACAAAATTCATTCCTTTCATTAATAAGTAGTAATTATCAAGTAAATCTACTTTTACTGGGAAATTACCATGTGCCATCCACTTTACTAGGCATTTAAAATATAGATTTGAATCAAACACAATCACAGCTATCACAGACCTTAAGGTTCAGTGGGAGAGGACATACAATAACTAATTAACTATTAGCATGTTATATGTCATGATGGAGACATACAGGGCCTATGAGACAGTGCAATGGGCTAGGAGACCTAAACTAGTAAATATTCTCAAGGACTCCCCTGAGTAAAGAGCCCTAAGTGAGGACTGAAGTTCAGATTAATCAGGGGAAAGTGTTGAGAAAGAGAGAGGTTGGGGTGGGGGGGGACGGTGGCATGCAGGATGATGCCAGATACATAGGAAGGGGATGTGGGAAGCCATAGAAAGGATTTAAGGGTTTAAATATATACATACATATGTGTGTATACATTAATATATAAATACATATTATAGAATATACATATGATATGAGATATACATATTAGATATATATATGAGATTTATAGATCTCATATATATATCACAGAGCAAGAGAAAATACAGATAAAGGGGATGAAGTTATTTAGATACGGAATATCAGTGAGAAGACCACTGAGAAGTCTCAGTGAGGGATGATCCTGGCTTAGTCTAGGTGCATAAAATTCCATCCCAATACAGTTAGAAAGGCTTGATTTTTCTCTGACATAAACGAGTGTGGGGACTCTGAATAGAGGTGAGACGGTAAGGAAACAAATACCACCTGCAAGCAAATCCCCAACAATTGGAAGCTGGGTGTTAAGAATAAAACTTGCCTCTTTTTCAGCTTTGGCTGAAGTTGGCACTGTTATTAACTGCCCTCCTAAAAGAAGAGGAACTTGCTATCTTGACAAAAATTGCAGCCAACATTTTTGATTAAAGAAAGCGGCATTTATTTTGATTGAAAAACTTTTTGATTTATTTCAGTCTTGTCTTTGATCTGACTCCTGTCAGAACCTTTCTTTTGCAAGAGGCCTTGAATATTTCAGGAGGCAACATCTGTAATTTAAAATAAAGTGGTCTAGTTTGGGCTAGTAATTACTTCTGAGTGGGTCCCAGAAAGAGGGATGCCTCTATGGTAAATGCTCCTACTCTGCCTGGCTTTCACCCAGCCAGCATCCATCCAATATCTCCTAATACCATTTCTAACCTATGTTTAAATCAAAACTATGGGTGATCAAAATTATTCATAGATATGAAACAAATTCACTAGAATACAGGTTCTGTAAGGGATTTTTTTAAGCTGTTTTCTTTTCCTCACTGCATGCTCCAGAACCTGGACACTCAACAAATAGTCATTGAAAGAATGAGAAAACAAATGTTGACTAAGAAATATTGAGATAATCTTAAAGATTTCATCTTTTAAAAAAATTTTTAATGTTTATTTATTTTTGAGAGAGAAAGACGGAGCATGAGCAGGGGAGGCACAGAGAGAGAGGGGAGACACAGAATCTGAGGCAGGCTCCAGGCTCTGAGCTGTCAGCACAGAGCCTGATGCGGGACTCGAACTCAGGACCTGTGAGATTATGACGTGAGCCGAAGTTGATGCTTACCTGAATGAGCCACCCAGATGCCCCAAAGATTTCATTTTTTATCCAACATCCAGGGCTTATTGAACTAAGAAAGTACATTCTTTTTATCCTGGTATTTAGACCCTCCTCAGTATGGTCCCATTTCATGTTTGTTTTGGTTTTTTTTTTTGGTTTTTTTTACTCTAGTCAACCTATAGTATTCCTGAATCTCCTCCCACAAAATGGTTTTAGGTGTCTGTTTGGGTACCTTCTCTTATTTTGTTCCCTCAGCATGGAGTTGGGCTTTTTGTCTTGCACTTGTCACCCTCCCCACTTCTACACCAATATTCTTGCTACCCTTTCAGGACCAGCTCAAAGACCCGCTCTTTCAGGGAGCCTTTCCAAGGAGCTTCTCACCACATCTAGATATAGTCACTCCTGCTCTTAAAAACCTAAGGCACGTTGTCTCTCACTGTGTCTCCTTTAGTCTGCCTTTTATTCAAATAACTTTTTTAAATATTTATTTAATTTTGAGAGTGTGCAAGCAGCAGAGGGGCAGAGAGAGGACAGAGGATCCAAAGCCGGCTCTGCACTAACAGGCTGACAGCAGTGAGCCTGATGTGGGGCTCAAATTCACAAACCACAGGATCATGACCTGAGCTGAAGTCAAACGCTCAACCAACTGAGTTGCCCAGGTGCCCCTTATTCAAATAATTTACGTATTTATTTTATCCTATTGTATAATGCAGTATTTGCTAAGGAAAACCAAACCACTCCAGCATTTCCAATAGAGGGAGTTTAATAGAGGGGATTTATTAGGTAGGTGACAAAAGAGTTAACCAAACAAATAGGTTTACGAGGCAAGCCAGGGATAAGCAATAGCAGAAAGCCCGTCGTGCACTTAAGGCTGGAGAGATAATGAGAGAAGGTGGGAGAAAGTGTACTGCCACAATTCAGAGCAATCTGGTCAAATGCATGGCCGGCATCACAGGGAGTGTAACTGTCTTCCAGGAGCTGTAGCAATAGGGTGATACAGCAGCAGCCAGAATTCCCACCCAGTTACATCCAGTTCTTCTCCCCTTGACCAGGTCTTCAATGCCTTCCATTAGCCAAATCTACCTGGAAACCAGTTGACGAGGGAGCCTAAGAAATGTATCTCCCTGCAAGACACAGAAGAACAGGGGAAGGTGAGGATGAAGAGGAGAACAGACAAATAAGCTTATAACTATTTTATCAGAAAAAAAAAGAAAAGCTGTGTGACAGATATAAATAGATACCTTTATAATACCCTTCAATACCAGAATGATGTCTTACACAAAAATTGTATTATGTGATTAAATTGTATTATTATATGCCACTTCTAAAAAGGAGAGTATGATTCTATGCAAAGATGAAAAGAACTTATACACGAGGTGCTATTTAGCCATCAATTCTTTCTGCATGTCCACCAACTGTCAAAATAATCTTTAAAATATACAGAGTCAATTATTTAAAGTAAAATGTCATCATGAACTTGACTTCACCTCTGCTAGTCCTGGCTTTCTCTTTTTCTTCTGAGACTCTCCTAGCTTGTTTGATTCACCAAAGCAGAGATTCCAGATTTTGTTTGGGTCTCGAAACCCTGTGAAAGTCGGATGAAATTGTCAATTCTCTGTTGGGTGTATGGAAAGAAGAAGGATGTACATTTGCTTGTGTACTCTGTGTTGCACACAATATCTGACTGTTTGCATAGCCCAAAGTCTGCCCATAGTCTCACAGACAGCTGGAAGTCTTGATATTAATTTTTTAACCAAATGAAATTTAGAAAATAGCACACAGCATATACCTGATGAGCTACCCCAGTTTCCTCAGTGTGGACACTGCTAAGTAACCCAAACAGGTGACCACAGTTTGAAAGGACATAGTCTAGATCAGGGGTGACTTTGCCCCTCAAAAGATATTAGACTATGTCTGGAGGCATTTTTTGTGTCCATGACAGGTATGGGCATGCTGCTGGCACCTAGTGGGTAAAGGCTATAGAGTTGCTAAGTATCCTACAGTGCACGGGATGGTCCCCATGACAAAGAGCTATCTGGTCCCAAAGGTCAATTGTGTTGAGGTTGGGATACCCTATTTTAGGGCAAAAGGAATTATATGCTTCTACTGGTTTCAAAAAGATCACAATAGTTTACAATGTAAGATATACCTTCCATTCCTCTAAGAAGCCATTATGCTCCAAAAACTAGGCACTTACATATTGCTGGCATATTTAATTAATCAGGTTTTACCTATGTCTCTGAGTTCTGAAGTTCTTAATCTTTTATATCGACTCTGCTACTGTACTTTTGTGTCTAGTCTACAGCTTATTTCATCTGTGAACAATGAATTTCTAGCACGCTTAAAGAAAAACTGCTCTCCAGTCCTAGAAGGCAAGCATTCAGGAAAACATATCCCCAAAACATAAAAAGATATACCCAAAATCTTAACGATACAAAGAATAAGAATATGAACTCAAAGTACCCCAGAGTGTCCAAGTACAAGTCTACTTTGTTCTTTTTCCCAGACAGGTATGTGTAAAAAGCCCCAGACTAAATACTCCCAGACCTCAAGCCACACTCCTGTGATTCCACATCAGTGGTAATGAGTTTCCAAAGCTGTTTCAAGGTAGGGCCCTTCCATAAGCTGGACCCAGGAAACCTATTATGGCATTCTATTTTGGAACAGGTTTCTACCTCAGGACTAGGCTGATACTAAGGGAGGAGTTTTTCTTCTAGTGGTGTATCTGATGCATGCACCAACTGAATCAGGCCCCATGTAGGCCCTGTCAGGTGGACAGCCATAGTTCTAGAGAGTATAACCTCCCTTGGATGATCTTGTCCACAAAAGCACCTGGACTGCAATAAAGCTCTCTTCTAAGGAAGGCCAACAGACAAGATTCCCTCCATATTCTACTGGAACTCTTATACTTTGGTTATGCCATGGAGACCTCAGAAATTCTAAACTGCCGGGCAGGAACCTGAAAACCCAAGCTCCTGGCTGGGCCTAGTTTCAGACCAACTACTAAGGATCCACACTTTTGACTTACTCCAGCCACAGGCCCCTGACACACCCCAGTACCAGACCACCCTGACATCCAGGTTACAAGCAGACTTTCGTCACACCCCAGGCTCCAGGCCTGCCCTTGTGTGAAACCAGCCTCAGACTGGTGCCTGTAATACCAGGCTCTGAGCAGGTCCTAACATCAGATTGGTTCTCGAGGATTTAGGTGCCAGGCTCACCCCATTGGTCCCCTGCACCTGCCTGGCCCCTGTGGACCCAGGTCCAAGGGCCATCACTACAGACTTAAGCATGAGGCCCATGCTATAGAACTCAGGCTACAGACCTGCCCCCTCCCCCAGCCTGTGGGTATGGAATGAAGCCCACATCCTTTAGCCTGACATCTGGCCCCCCCACATACCTTTTCTAACTTTTCCTCACTGTTTCTCTTCCAATACTATGTGTTCCTGTTTTTTTTTAAATAAGTTTCTAGCTCTGTGGTTATCACTAATATTTCCTCCTTCATCTGAAATGCCCAGCTCTCAATACCTTATGCATTTATTTGTGAAATTCCCCCTTTTTCATGAAGACTGACCTTATCCCACCATCAAAAATGCCCACCTTTCTTTTAGAATAGCCCATACACTTGCTGTTTCACTAAAAGTACTTCTCACTTCATTCCCTCTTGCATCATAACTGTACATGTCCTTTATGGCTGATTCATTCTGGTGTCTCCCACAAAGCCTGCCAGCATGGTGATTTTCACAAAGTAGGTGCTCCTCACATTTTGGTGGAGGGAAGGTTGCAAGTATATTGCTGCCAGCCTGGTGCTCTGCATCTACAAGGTTTTCATATTTACCTGCTGAGGTAAGTACTTTTTGGTAGTTGGGATTTGGAAGAATAAAATGTTATGGTAACTGAAAACTACCATGGAGAAGGTAATACGCTGTGTGGGCAGCAGGAAACTTCTTTCACATAACCCACTGTTACTCATTTGCATCAACTTGGCTAGGCTGTTATTCAATCAATAACTCAATCCAACACTAATCTTGGTGCTGCTGTGACTATTTCACAGATGTCATTAATGTCTCTAATCAATTCACATTTAAGTAAAGGAGTTTACCTTCAGTAATCTAGGTGGGCATGATTCAATCAGATGCAAGGGCTTAAGAGTGGAGCTGTGGCTCCCCCTGAAGAAGAAATTCCACTTGTGGAGAGAAGTGTGGCTTCAGCTCAGACTTGAGAGGTTCCGCCTGCCCTCCCCGATGGCTGTCCTGTGGTTGGGGCACTAGCCTGGTCAGCCTCCACAATCATAGATAGTCTAATTCCTTGTCATCAATCAGTCAGTCCTTCCTATTGGTTCCGTTTCTGTGATAGAACCCTGACTGATCACCCACTATGGAAATTTTCACCCCCAATGTTTTGAAGGACAGTTGGTACTGTCATTTTTATACGTACGCATGTATGTGTGTATATATGTTTCATAGATATATATGTACATGCATACACACACATAGTACATATTATAACAATATGAGACACCTTTTTTGTCTAAAAACATAAGCATGTTTGAAGAATTATGATAATGCTTCATGTTATTGAGAGTACTATGAGATAGATCCTATATGACTGTTAACTGAGAATGCAAATTGATGTAGCCTTTCGAAAAAGCGATTTATCCTCAAAAAGTCCCAGGATCTTCCTTCTAAGAATCTCTAATGTACACAAAGGTTTGTGTACAGGTATTTGCAGTTCGGTGTTATTTATAATGAAGAAAATTTACAAGTCACTTAAATATCAAATAATAAGGATATGGCTTTATCCTTATAGTGAACTGTTACGAAGATAGTAAAATAGTCTTGAAGGAAATTTAGTGGTGGGAGAGAGCGCTCCAGATATAACGCTCAGTGAGTGGACTATAAAAGTATATATTGTTTCAACCAGGATTGGACCAGACAAGCAGACAAGCAGTAGCAGGTACATATATGAAGAGATTTATTGCAAGGAATTGGCTGACATGATTCTGAGTCTGAAATCCATAGAGTAGGCTGTCAGGAAGGGGTAATTACAGGCACACTGTAGCCCATGGACTGATGCTGGTGTTCACAGGCAGGGTCTCCTTCCAGTCTCTCTCTCTCTTTTGAAAGCCTTGTAGGGCGACTGGGTGGCTCAGTCAGTTAAGTGTCTGACTTTGGCTCAGGTCACGACCTCATGGTTCGTGAGTTGGAGCCTGCATCAGGCTCTCTGCTGACAGCTCAGAGCCTGGAGCCTGCTTCGGATTCTGTGTCTCCCCTCTCTGCCCCTCCCCTGCTCGGGCTCCATCTCTCAAACATGAAAAAACATTAAAAAAAAATTGAAAGCCTACTTGTAAGGCCTTTCAACTGATGGAATCAGGCCACACAGATAATCCAGAATGATCTCCTGTCCTTAAGATTAATTAGAGACCTTCATCTCCACTTAGAGCACTTCTTAGAGCACCTATATACAATTGACCCCAGCTTTGTAAGAAGTGAATGTAAAAACAAAAGCAGATGTAGAAAAAAAGGGCAAAGAGAAATACCTGAAAATGTTTATTTCTGTGTAGTAGGAAGATTATGGAAGATTTTATTGTTTCTTGTATCATCCTGCCTGCCTCAAAAATTTTAAATAAATCCATACGATGTTTCTATTTTAGTCAGAAAAATACAGGATTTTTAAAATGTTAACAAATTAAAAACTCAAGGTCATAAAAACAAAGAATAAATTGTCATTTATTTAATCAATGCCTTTTACTATAAAAGCTGCTATCATTTAATAAGGCATCTAATTGAAAAACATTGTTCATCTCTTATGGGCAATGAATCTCAAAACTTGGAAAGCCTTGCCTGATGCAGGACAGGCCCCCAGAAAGTCTCGAGTTGGCTGTTACATAAAGGGACACGGAAGGGTCTAGCACTCAACTGGTTTCCCCTGGAAGAAGACATCTCTCACGTGCTCTCTGACTGACTCAGGGGATGTGAAGTTTCCGGATGATTTGGCCTTCAGTTGCTTAAACACTGATAGCTTGACAAAATTTAGTGTAGTCCGTCAGTATTGTCCAGTGTTCTGGGAATGTAATGAGTAAATAGAGGAAGATAGATTTTCTCTAACGTAAACAAAATCTTTTTCTCCTAATAGAATTACTCTCATACAAGCCAACTTCAATTCCTCAGCGAATTTAAGGTTATAAAAAATCACAGCTGGAAGAGATTTTAGACCAACTCCCTCTTTTGCCAGAGGAGAAAGCCAGGGCATGAGGAGTGAGGTGATTTGCTCAAGGCCACTGCAGTGAGTTGGGACAAGGACAGGGCTGTCATCCAACCTCCTGTGTGATTTTACTAGATCACCCTGCCTTCTTACTATGACTTCTTTAGGTCGGAAAAGTTATTAACCCTCATTAAAGCATAACAGGAACACGAAAGAATACTGGGGAACCTAATAATTTTCCTTAATTGTACTTATTTATTTATGAAATTGTAGTCCTTTTGTTCAAAACTGTGCTGGAAAATATGGTAGCCACCAGCCACACGTGGCTAATGTGCACTTGAAATGTCTCTGGTAGGACTGAGGAACTAAATTTTTAGAAATTACCTTTTTTGAATTTAAATTTAAATTTATAAACTCGTGCTTGATTAAATTATTATAATTAAATGAGTTGAATTCATAATAAATTCAATAAAATGATTTAAAGTAAGTTTGAAACAATGTGGTTATATGAATGTACTTTTGTGGCAGAAATTTTATAAAATCTAAACAAAGATCAAGTATTTCCAGTGAAAAGTGGTATGTATAAAACACACACAGGATTTCAGAGACTTTGAAAGTACAGAGTAAGAGAACACAAAATATCTCGTTACTTTTATGTTGCTGACATGTTGAAATGGTAATATTTTAGATATCTCGGGTTAAATAAATGTTACTAAAATTAAGTTCACCTGTTTCTTTTTTTTTTTTTTTTTTTTTACTTTTTTTTCCATGTGGCTACTAGAAAACTTTAAATTACGCATATACGATCCTCATTATATTTCTATTGGACAGAGTGAATATAGAACCTCATTTTTTTTTCACATTTGTAATGAAGTTTATCTAAATATCTCTCTGGTACTTTTAGTTGCATTGAGGCACCTATGCTGCTACTCATTCTGGATCCTCCTTTGTTCATTTCTGAAATGTATCAATCAGAAATGAACACCTGCACTTTGGAATGTTGGCTTTGTAGTTTACTCCTGGTGAAACAGACACTTGTAGGAAACTGTTAGGAATTTGAGAGTAAAAAAATAGTTGAAGGAAATTGCCCTTATCCAGGGGATCTAGGTTGCTCACCTGTTATCACACCACATTGAAATCACTGATGTAAATCCTGAAAGTACATTTTTAATAGTGTCTGAACTACAGATACAGTTTTGTTGAAGATACGGAGGATTTGAGGCTCCAATAGGAACTTTCCCTTGAAGAGGAGAGCCTTTACGGGGTTTGAACTCATGAACCATGAGATCATGACCTGAGCTGAAGTTAGATGCTTCACCGACTGAGCACCCAGGCGCTCCTAATTGCATTTTTTTAATGTTTATTTATTTTTGAGAGAGAGAGAGTGAGACAGAGCATGAGAGGGGGAGAGCCAGAGACAGGGAGACACAGAATCCGAAGCAGGCTCCAGGCTCCGAGATTGTCAGCACAGAGCCCGATGTGGGGCTCGAACTCACAGATCGCGAGATCATGACCTGAGCTGAAGTCGGGCACTCAACCGACTGAGCCATCCAGGCGCCCCCCTAATTGCATCTTTAATAATCTGTTTGTCCGTGACATTTGAGGCATATAGTATGTTTCTCTTACTGGGCTTTGGTTTCTCTTTCTGGAAAAGAGCAGGCTCCCTCTGACATGCCCTGGGTGTATCCTCCATTTTCTTTTCAGGTGCTCTGAAGAATGTCTTGACTCCCTTTTTTGGCACTTAGATATTCTTTAGACATCTGTTCCAGGCTAATGTGTGTCTCACTCGAAATCCATTTGTTGAAATCCTAACCCCTAGTACCTCAAATGGGACTGTATTTGAAGAAAGGGTCTTTAAAGACATAAATTAAGGAAAAACGGGGTCATATGGGTGGGTCCTGATCTAATATGACTAGTGTCAGGGTAAGAGATTAGGACACAGACATGCACACACATGAGGACACAAGAGAAGGTGGTCACCTGCAAGCCAAGGAGAGAAGGAGATCTCAGAAGAAACCCAACCTGCCAGCACCTTGATTTGGACTTCCAGCTTCTGGAACTGTGAGAAAATGAATTTCTGCTGTTAAAGCCACCCGGTGTGTGGTGCTTATTATGGCCACAGAGCAGATTAGCACAGCATCCTTCTCAATCATGCTTGATTAAGCAGCCCTCCTCTAGACAACCATCAAATGCCTTTTTATGGGATGTTCCTCTTATTTGTCCTTGAAAGAACCGTTTCTCCATTTGCCCTCAGACATTACCCATGGGTTCCTCAGTTTCCCCTATAGTGACGTTCATAAGTGCCACATGGTCTATTTTTAAAATCAGACCATCCCATACATCGCCTCCAAATTTGATGAAAACCTCTCTAGCCAGTTTTCCATGATGTGTTAAGCAAACAGAAAAGTAACTTAATTCTTGTGGATTATGCTTAGAGTCTAAAAATCAGCTTTAGGGAATTTGGGAAGCAGTGAATGGAGAAGAAAGGAGCAAGGCCTATGCAGGATTATGGATCCAGGTTGAAAATTGGCCTGCGTATCTGTTCCTCAGTGGCCTTACAATCCTCTTGAACCTTTGTTTCCTCAACTTTAAATGAGAGCTACTAGTTCCTACCTCAAAGGGTTACTCTGAGAATTAAATGAGATAACATATGCCAGGTTCATGGCAAGTAGTACCACATAATAAATATTAATCCCTTTGCCCCTAAGGCAATAAAAGTTCCCTTGAAATATGACTACAGATCCTTTTTAAAAACAACAACAAAAGTGTTTTATAGTTAAAGAAGGGGGAGGAATAACATCTGTTTATGGTGTCCTTTGGTGAGAGAACATTCATTTATATTCTAGGGCAATGATTTAGTCCTAGTTCTCGAGACGCTTGAATGCAGTTAGTTGGAAATGCATCATCATTTAGCCTCTCTGGAAGGGAGGGGTCCCTGGTGGGCTCTTGAAGTAAGGGCCTCAGAGCAACCATTCCCAAATTCTGAGTTCACTTTACTACATTACTGAGCTCTGGAAGACTTGTTTGTTTCTTGTTTTTTTTTTTCCTTGATCAAAATAATCATGGTAATACTTGTTTCACTAAGAAGAAAATTTATACTTAAATTATTTATGGGAAGTTCTAAATACTATACCTAGAATACTCATACTATACATGTACACACATTCACAGCTACCTGTGGCACCTATGACAATGGGAAATTTTCCACTTTTATAATAGATTCAATTCAACAGACACATGGGCACTGGCTGTAGGCAA
Source organism: Panthera uncia (assembly GCF_023721935.1). Lineage (NCBI taxonomy): Eukaryota > Metazoa > Chordata > Mammalia > Carnivora > Felidae > Panthera > Panthera uncia. Next base: position 21,550,801 of record NW_026057584.1, read on the forward strand.
GTTTCTCTCATGCTTCTGAGCGGAGAGGAGACAAACAAGTAAATTGGACCCAGTCCTTGCTCTCAAGTCCTGGCCATGATACTCCTATTAAAAATGGAACTTGAGGGGCGCCAGGGTGGCTCAGTCGGTTAAGCGTCGGACTTCAGCTCAGGTCATGATCTCATGGTTCGTGAGTTCGGGCCTCATCGGGCTCTACACTGACAGCTCAGAGACTAGAGCCTGCTTTGGATTCTGTGTCTTCCTCTCTCTCTGCCCCTCCCCTACTCACGCTCTGTCTGTCTGTGTCTCTCTCTCTCAAATAAATAAACATTAAAAAAAATTTTTAATGGAATTTTAGGGGCACATGGGTGGCTCAGTTGGTTGAGCTTCTGGCTTCAGCTCAGGGCATGATCTTACAGGTCGTGAGTTCGAGCCTCCTGGAGCCTACTTCAGATTCTGTGTCTCCCTCTCTCTCTGTCCCGCCTTTGTTCATGCTCTGTCTCTGTCTCTGTCTCTCTTTCAAAAATAAACAAACATTAAAAAGAAATGAAATTTGTACTCAACACTTCACATGATTTTAAAGCTCGTAGAAAGGTTGCTGGGTGAGCACTGAATGGAATAGAACAGTGGCTTGCCCCTCACACTTCTTCTCTAGTTAACTGCTTCTGACAAAACCATTTAGGCCCCCCAGTTTTGTTGCACTTGGGAACCTGTCCAGGCCATGAGGGGAATCCCTTGTTAAACTACATCCCCTCACTTGGTGCTGTGCTCCCTGCTGGTGGGACAAAGGCTGGATGCTCGACGCTCCATGCTGTGCTGCTAAGTTGGAGAGATCTGCTTTAAATCCACACACTCTTCATAAAGGAAAATAAATTAGTCTATCCAGATGTTTTAAACAATAATACATCTGCAAGGTGATATTCCACGAATGACAGGAACATCAAGTTCATTTATGTATATTTTTTTCCATCAACTTTTCCAAGATTCAAAGGAAACATGACTCCTGAAAACACAATGCAGTTAGAATGTAATCCTGTTAAATGTCAATATTTTGCATTTCCTCCCTAAAGGCATTAGACTAGAAATAAAATATTTTTATAAGAAACACCTCTTAAAGATATTAACTAGATGCTATGGGTGATATAGACATAGATACAGAAAAAGATTACTGTGCTTGAATTGGTGAGAATGACTTTGGGTACTGTATGAGTTTGCTAGGGATGCCATAACAAAATACCGCAGGCCAGGTGGCTTAGAGGACAGAAATTTATTGTCTCACTGTTCTTCTGTCGGCCAGATGTCCAAGATCAGGGTGTCAGCAAGATGGGTTCCTTCTGAGGCCCCTCTTCTTGGCTTGTAGTTGTCTTGTCTCTGTGTCCTTCATGTGGTCACCTCTAGCTCTATGTGTGTGTCATAACTTGCCCTTCACACAAGGACACCAGTCGTGTTAGATTTGGGTCCACCCATATGACCTCATTTAATTATGTATTTAAAGGCTCTATCTCCAAATATAATCATACTCTGAGGTACTTGGGGTTATGTCTTTAACGTATGAACTTTGGAGAGACGCCTTTCAGTACATTACAAACAGGGCAGATCTTTGGACTTACCTCCTCAGTGATGATGTTGTTGATCTGACATTCTGGGCCACCTTCATCCCTTGTCCAACAGTCATTCAGACAGATCACACAGGGTGCCAGTGTGATGTCTACATCCTGGTCATTTGGGTGATATGGGCAAAACCAAAATCAGATTGTGGTTCTCCCCCTTTGCCGCACTACCCTGGATCCCTGCCTTAGCCAAAGTAGGTGTTTCAGAAGGCAACCAAAGCGTCTCCCTAAAGAAGGACGAGGTGATGATGATGCTGGAAGAACAAGGTTTGCTTTGGTGACATATAACAATGACAGCTGCATTCTGTAGAATAAAGACCAAAGAAAAGATGTGAACCCTCCCCGTGTACACTGTTCTCATTCAATAATTTAAGAGAATTTAGAAACACTGGATTAAAATGTAGACTTTCCTGCGTATGTCCAAACCAGAGGTCACATGGTAGAAAAATTGCACACGAGGTAGGGACAGGACCTCTGTATTTCTTGTGTCCATCCAACTGCCCTGAGACTCATCCCTCCTTGGAACCAGAAAGGACCTGAGAGCCCATCCAGTCCCACCTGTTTAATCCTACAAGTGAGGAAGCTGAGACTTGTCTCTAGATGAGAAACTTGCCCAAGGTCATAAACCTGGAACTTGGTCAAGGCTGCACTTTCGATTCACAACATCAGGCCGGTGCCCTTTTCACTGCATCTTATTGTCTCTTGCTTTGAAATACTCTGGTCCTGATGACTCTGTTTCTGGAGGTGTTCTGTTAAGCTATGAGCATACTGACCCCATTGCATTATATATATCTATGTATATTTTTAAAAGTATAGCATAGTTATACATATAATAATATATATTATATATAATATAATATATATATTCAGTTTACTATATAATGATATATATCACCTAATACAATAACACAATTATATTATATTATGTATATATGCTGCATTACACATACAGGGCCATTGTTTTGTCAGGCTCTGCCTGTGTCAAGGGCTGTCTCTCAGCACAGTGCCTTAATGAATTCATGGTTTATATATTTGAAAATTTAGCCAGTCTTGTGAAGACTATAGAATAAAGACCAAAGAAAAAATGTGAACCCTCCCCATGTACATAGACATTACTTCCTTTCAGTCATGCTGAAAGCCTAATTTGGTTTTAGCACAAGCTATATTATACTGAAACACCAGAATCGTGACACTGCCCTACAGATGATCTAAACACGAGCATGAGTTTGGGATTACTTCACTCAGCCCTGAAGTGGCAATCTATTTAAATTTCTCATAAAAACCATGCAGACATTTGTTTTGGTCATTTTTCAAGAACTGAGTTTTTGGCATAAAAAAGACATTCTGAAAATAAGAAATTCAAGTCGCTATTAATAACACATCTCACCCAGAGCTCTCTTGTAATGCTTTAATACTTCTCCACCGATCATGAGACATGACAATATCCCGGCTCATGCTGAGAGTTAGCGGGCAGCGCACAGAGTAAGCGTTGCTGGCTGGGAGGCACTTCGTCCAGGCAATGTTGCTTTGCTGTGCTTCGCCCACCTGTAAAATGTTGTGGACTATACTCTCCTGGCTTGAAGTTAAGTCTAAGGACTTTGTCTACCCTGAAAAATCTAAGATTAATACAGTGGGAGCAGCTTACTACTATGAAACAAGAAGCAAAATGACCCTGACTCACCTGTTAATGTGTATTCCTTTGACATATTCTTTTAAGCTTAAACCCCAGTTACATTCTCCTACAAATTGCCGAGTAACCACAGAGGAGAGTGTGGTCTCCTCTAGGCAGACCACCTAGGGACAAATCTTGCCACTTATTTGCTGATTTAATGTCTCTGTGCCTCCAGTTTTTTATCTGTAAAATGGAGAGAATCCTAACACTGTCTTTTTTCGTTGGGGTGAGGATTAGCAAGCAAATCCGTGGCTAGTGTTTAGAATCACTTCTGGCACGTGGTAAGCACAATATGTATAAAGTTAATTGATATAAATAATTGAATGAACAGTCTAATATTTGAGCTCTAATGAAGAATCTTATTATGTTATTATTTTCTTATTGCATGAATGTGAAATTATTCACACACAGACTACAAATTATCCTCACATGTACTGAAAGTAATGTAATGAATTAAAGTAGTATGTAATGATCTAATATTCTACATCTGGCCTTCCCAATAATATAAATCATTTGAAACAAGTTGCAAAATTTGTACGAGGTGGATTATTGGGGTTCTAGCCCTTGGAGAGTTGGAGAGAGAAGGAATGAGTCAAGGGGAATAAAGGCAATTAAGGACAGTGTTTGTCAGTAGCTACCAACAAACTCAGGGGGTCTGTTTACACAGTATGTAACCTCAAACTACATTTCCACACGTTCTAGGGGACAGTTGGTTTCTCAAAGCCAGATTTCATGAAACCAGTCACTTTAGCAAAGGCACTTCCACGGAAAAGCTGTTTGGGGCTGAAGCTATTGGATAACACCAACCTTTTGAGAAATAGAGTTGGGAAAGACCCTGATTCATAAAATTAGAGAAACCACACTCTGCATATTTATTATTTTAAAGTCTGCCCCGGAGGGGAGTCAAATCAAAGAGGACTTATTTTTGTTAAAGAAGATTCTAGAATTTGTTGCTAATCAGGGGCCTTCAAAACCAGTCACAGGATTGAAGGTTCGATTTGAACAACTTTTTTTTTTCATCTGCTTTACCAAGCACATGCATTTTGAACTACTCAGACAGATCACATCAAAAAAGATATTGGAGAAATTTGTTCTCTTTCATCATAGATTTTTTTTTTTTTTTTTTTTTTACAGAAAGAACAGTTACAATCAGATTTTCAAAGTGGATTTGGTGGTGAATGTACTAAGGGTATAAAAAGTAATTTGCTGATATTTTTACAAACAGAATGTTAAATAGATGCTATGTAGTAATCAATCTAAAAACTTATTTTTCAGGTAGTAAGAAGATAATTCACCTCTTCAAAATATTAAATCATTTTAATAACTGTTTAAAGATCTGGTCTGTGAATTCAGAAAGTCAAAATCTGCCTACTTAACATCATGTAGAATAAACACCTGAAAAAATAAATACAAATTTTATTTTTCACTTAGAAATATATATTCCCCTATGCAAGACCCCCTTCAGATAGCAAATCAGTGCTTTATTCTTCTTCTTGGAGCTAACTAATCACTAGACTTTGAGCATTTGGATATTTCTGTGCTATAATCTTTTCATCCATAAAACCATTATTTCTGCAATCTATTCTATATAATAAATAATAAAGGTTACAAATTGCTTTGAACTGTTCAAAGGAAACAATGTTTCCTAAATACACGATTATTATTATTATAGAATATCAGAACAAGGAGGGACAATCAAAGCCCTAATAGTGTTTCTGGACCATTTATCCAACATCTTCTATGCACTCTGGTATCTTGTGTGCATTATTTCTAAACATTCTGGGACAGGAAAAATTGTTATTTATATATAAATATTTACATATTTATATTCCTCTTTTTTTTCTTTTAAGGATCCTAGAATATGGGACAGGAGGGATGTGGGTAGGTAAGCCTGGAGGAGCTCAGATCAAATTAAATAAATTTGCATTAAAAACAGAGAGAATGAGAGCTATGATAAGGAACTGGAAAGATTTACAAACCATGCCCGGCAAGGAACAAGAGAAGAGAACTTGAGATACCCACTGAGAGATACGGTCCCCTAGACTGAGAACTTGTTAATACATGTTCCACTCCCCAAAGCCTAAGAGTGCCTGGCACCTGATAAATGTTCAATAAAGCATTTGTCACTCATTATGGTTACAAGTAATTCATAGCGGTACTAGATTTTGCAGGGTCGTCATGCTGTTCTGCTTTCCACAGCATTCTCAGTACTTAGCCCAGGACCTGACATCGAAGAGGTGCCAAGAAAATGCTTCATGAATGAGTTCTTGCATCAACAGTATCTAGCCCACAAGACCTTTCAATTCTTAACCATTTTTTCAGCCGATTTTTAAGGTGATAACTTTTTGATGGAATAGTCCAGAATGGTGGCTTGTCAGGTTTTTAATAATGTTACAACTCTGTTTAGATTGAAAGCATTTTTGTCTGCAATCTACCTGTTTCCACAACTTACATCTCAAGACAAACCTAGTGAATACACATGGGTGAGTATTACAGCCACAGTCCCTCATCAGCTTATCCAACAACTTTGGGCATTTGGAGATAGAAGGATTTAGCAATAGATTCTGAAGTCTTCACGATCCACTTATTTCAGAGTGCACCATTTTTGCACGAAGATTACATTTCTAGATCACGATGTGCGAGTTTTTGCTGGATGCCTCACAGATGCTAACACTGGACTCTTTCATTTGATTGCATGATTCGTTTCAAAGAAAAGATTTCTGATTTCAGCCTGTGGCTTAGAGCCCTAGATGTTATCTCAGCATGGGCATGTAGAACATAAGTGCCATTTCTAGCATCTTGTAACACAGCAGGGCATGAATAGCTTGCTGACAGATAAGCTTCCCTAGGAGCAAGACATGAAATGAAACCTTTCGGAGTTTAAACTTAAGAGCTAGTTTTGTTTACCCTTGAGGAGTTAATGAGATGCATCCTATCATATTGATTTGTCTGTTCACATAACACCGTGTCCCACTTCTAATAGAACTTGCCAAAGGTGTAATTTCACAATTATCTATACGATGCTGAGATGCATGTCTAGCTGGAGAACTAGACAAGACTATCAGCTGCCTGACTCTAAGCTGTCATTATTGGTTGTTGTTTAGTTCACCACTGTATCCCCATAGCCTAGTATAGGGCTTAAGTACTCAATAAATATTGTTGAATGGATAAAATGAAAAACTCTACACTTGTAAATAGACAGGGTCTGTTTCCTTAAAGAAGCATGAAAGCAGCAGTTCTTAACTTTGCTTCAAACATAGTTCGAAACCAACAGAATCGGGATCACTGAAAGCAGCGTCCTGGGCTCTGAATCGGAATCTCTAGGGGCTATGGCCTGGCAATTTGCTCTTTTAATACTTACTCCAGGAGGAATCTCAGGTGTACTAAAATTTGAAAACTCACTGGTACCTCGTTCTTTTATTTGATGGCATAGTGCACTTCATAGGGAAGATTTCCGTTTTAAATCCGTGATTTAGAGCCCAAATCTTATCTGGCGCCTATATATCGAAGGCAAATGCCACCAGAGGAAGACAAGGCTTCACTCAACATTGATTGCACTGTAGACTCACTTCCACCACATGTTACTGCTGTCTGTTTCACTTTAAGAAAGCATGAGTTCTAACAAAAAGCTGTGCTTGAGATTCTGGAATTCTCAGTCTTTGGGGACAGACATGCAATTCTTCCCATCATTCAAGAAGCACCTGGGACAAATTGTTCGGAGCCAAGTGTGTGTATGTTTGATGTGAAAAGCACACCTCTAATTAATCATCTTGTTCCCAGCTGGAACACTTTCCCCAGAATTGCTGCATGACTGAAGGCCCATTCTCACCTGTTTTCCAGGCACATAGGATTCATATAAATGGCCTACTAATTTTGTCTCTGAGCTTCTTTTCCTAATTCGGTTCATTTGTTTATTTTTGTCAGATTGTGAACTGGACACTTCACAATCAGGGAGCTGTATTGGGCAAAATGTTGACTCATTTTGTTAGGCATCTAGAGAGGGGAAAAGTGTTTCCTTTGTTGAATTTGAATTATGCAGGGTGGGGGTGTTTCCAAACAGAAAAATAACCATACCACTTCTAATTTGTGCTCCCGAAAATTCTGGTTAATAGCCAGACCAAGTCAAATAACATCTTGTTCCCACTTGCTAGCAGTGAGTTTCCAGCAGGATGGCTTCACAGAATAAATCTAATGCAGCCTTCTATTCTCATTTACCTGTTTTTCAAGAGCATGTCTGGTGTTTTTAAAAGGTTGTTTTCATCCATCATGTTCTCCCTTATTTAAAGACCAAAATAATTTTTGATTTTTCTTCTCAGATCTTAAACGAAGCAAATGATTACTATTGCATGGAGAACTCCTTATACTTTAATGGATTCTTTATCTTAGAGTAACATGTTGTGTTTTAGGTTTCAAAAGCGGTGGCAAAAAATGAACCTCAAAGTCAAATCCATCCAAATGTCTATTGTACTTAAGGTAGGTTTAGACATTGCCATTCATCTTGGCGCTAACAAAACAGTGTAAGTTTTTGTAAAATTTATAGTTCATTGTCTGTCAAGTCTATTTGAATTTTCTGAAAGTCTCCCTTGAGGTAACTATCCTGAAGACTCTAGCAAGAGTTTTCCTTGTAGGAGACACATCCTCCATGGACTGCCTCATTTTCCAGCCACATGAACACTTGGAATGAGAAATCTCCTTTTCCTGGAGGCATTGTGCATAGAATGGGTGCCGGCCATAGATAAAGTGTTCCCAAAAGTGTGAACAGAGCCTTAGTTATATTAAAAGGTCTCTGCTTCCCAATCAGGTGTCAAACCTGGCACGCGAAACTGTACTGGAATGAACACATTCTCCAGTATGACTAGGCTAAAGGAAACCAGCTGTTATAGCTAAATTACCAAGTACCAGATGGTATTGTTGAAAATCAAGGGGATGTCTGTAGGTGGGTAGTTAATCCAGTTTCGAGGGAATAAGATGATTGGGTCAAGTGGCCACCTCTTTTTTAATAGCACCAGGGGAAAAGTACAGTACTTAGAATTTGTGCCACTGATACGAAATAAGAAAAATCCACACAAACATCTAAATGATTTAGCACTTTTTTCTCATGACTTTAGATTTAAAGGTAAGGACGTGACCTTACAATTTTGAGATAACAGACCAAATTAGCACTTTTCAGCCACACACAAACCCAGTGTGAACCAACACGTTGCATGGTCTTGTCACCTGAAGCCAATACAAAGTGCAGACAATCCCTTTCCCTCCAAAAGACCTTTCCCAGTTTCCTGCTCAGGCCTTCATCCCTGGTGGCAACTTGCTACGTGAGAGGCTCTCCAAATACGAGCCCTCTACCAGTGGCATCAGTAGCTCCTGGGAACTTATAAGAAATATAAAATTTCAAGTCCCTCCCCAGATCTACTGAACCAGCATCTCTGGGGGAAGGCTTGGCAAACTGTGTTTAAAGGAGCCCACCAGATGATTCTGATGCCTACTAAAATTTAAGAACTACATAGTCAGGCCATATGTTGCTCTCACCTTAATTACAATTTGCTTCATTTACATTTAGGAATTTTTCATTGTAGAGGTAGCAAAGGGAGAGCTGGTCTACCACTTAGGTAACTAAGAGAGGGGCTCACAGTCCAACCACTTTGGGATTCTTAAGGGTTGCAATATGTAAACATTCTGCTGCATCTCCCTCCTCATTTTATTAATTCCTCCACAAGATTTTGATGCCACATAGATGCTTTCCTGAATTCATAGATTGCATTTCTATATTTCTACATTTTATAGAAATTTATATTTCTATATTTTATAACTTGCTATGGTAATTTCCACTTGTCCAATTCAGTAAGATTTTTGTCTATTTCTTTCCAATAGTGCCCAAGTAACAAGTTCTTAGAATGCCATTTCTATTATGATCTCAGATTTTTCCTCCCATGACCCAGCCATTCATTTTATTAGGTATTTATTTACAGCAATAGTTCTCAATTTGAGCATCATATTGGAATCACACAGAGGTGCTTTAAAGAAAAGTCCCAATTCCCAGAATGTACTCCAGACTAAATAAATCAAAATATCTAGGAGTGGGATTTGGGCATAAGTTGGGTTTTTTTGTTTTTTTTTTGTTTTTTTTTTGTTTTTTTTTTTAGAGCTCTTAATTGATTTCAGTGTGCAGTCAGGGTTCAGAACCATGATATTATAGAATATATATGCATCATATTTTAACATCTTTATTAAACTTGGAAATTCAATCCAGGATTTGCTTATACACACACCTGTTTATCAAGTACTCTTTAATCCATTCAACACTTTAAAAATCCATATACTCGTTCAGGCAAAGAAAATAAGCATTTTTTTTCTTGGAATTCAATATCTACAAAAGTTGACAATGCCTTAGCTCAATGATGATGCCGTCCTGAAAATACGGTTTTTTTTAAAGTAAAGTTGAGTACCAAAAGGGGGGAAATTAAAAACTCATTAATAAAAACAAAATTTTGGGTTCTTTCATATTTATAAATCATTTCTGATGCAGATTCGCTTCAAAGGACCATCTCAGAAAGCTGAGTGCTACAATGTGAATACATTCCTTCCAAATAGTGTAAAAGAAAATAGGGAGCAATAAGCTATGTGAGAATAGAATCTCAAACTTGAAGTAAAACACAACAGCTGCTTATCTGAGAGTTGACAGATATCTACTTTCCAGCACTTCTAGGCTTCAGTCACTTTTATGACGCATTTTTTACAAAATATAATGGAAAAGAGCTTTCATTCTTACTGATGCATTTACACTACATAAAATCATGGGTAATCATGCCCAGAGGAGCTCAAATATATAAAAGGTGGAAACTTCAAACTTAATCACACCATGCAGGGAAGAACAAGCAAACAGAAGCAAAGTCATATTTTCTCCAGAAGAACAAATCTAACTCCAGTGGATTTATGTTAAGAAACTGATACGTTCAAATGAAATGAAGGAACATGAGGCATTTTACACAAGTATGAAATTTATGCTTATTGAGCATACAGGAAACTCTCATAATGATACGGCCTGTTTTGAGTACAAAGAAGAAATATAAAGAATCCCAGAGTCACTTGTCTTAGCCCTTAATTTCACTGTCTAGTTCAGGGATCAGCAGGTGTTTTCAGTAAAGAAGCAGATAGTAAATATTTTCTGTTTTGCAGATCATACAGTCTCTGTCGATACTATGCAACTCTGCCATTTTATCGCAAAAGCAGTCACAGACAATATGAAAACAGATGAGTGTGGCTGTGTTCCAATAAAACATGTTTCAAAAAAACAGGAAGCTGGCCAGATGTGGCCTATAGGGAGTGATTTGCTGGCCACTCTCCACCCCCCACCCCGGTCTTGTGCATGTCTCTACATGCCCACCACATCTCATCGGCCTTGAATGTCCCTGCCTCTGCCCACACTTACATATTGGTGTGGCCTTGAGCTCTGTCAACAGCCGTGGAGCCTTCTCACACCTCACACTGACTTTGTCCAAGGTAATCTCATCCATTTCGCATTTTATGCTGAGGACTCTAAAATCATGATCACTAGCATAAACCAGCCTCAGGAGATCCAGGCTTTTATAACCTGAAGGCTTGCTCATAGAGCCCAATGCTTCCTCTCTATATCATTTAGATGTTCCATTGGCAACTCAACCTCAACGCTAAAACCACTGTCTTCCCCATAAAACCTGCTCCTTCTTAGGACTTTCTGTATGAAGATTAGTATTCCTATCTACTCGGTTACCCAAGCTGATGGCCTGAAAATTAGAGAAAACTCACATGGCCATGGCTAGGTAAAATATGGCAGGCACATACTATGAACTACTTTTTGAGGCTGTGCAGCGTCGAAGATGGTGGCGTAGGAGGACGCTGGGCTCACCGCGCTTCCTGCTGATCACTTAGATTCCACTTACACCTGCCTAAATCACCCAGAAATTCGCCAGAAGACTAGCAGAACAGAGTCTCCGGAGCCAAGAGCAGACGAGAGGCCTATGGAAGAGGGTAGGAAGGGCGGAGAAGCGGTGCGCGCTGCACAGACTGGTGGGAGGGAGCCGGGGCGGAGGGGCGGCCCGCCGGCCAAGCAGAGGCCCCGAGTCTGGCTGGCAAAAGCGGAGGGGCCAGACGGAGTGTGTTCTGACAGCAAGCGCGACTTGACATCTGGAAGGTTATAAGTTAACAGCTCTGCTCAGAGAGTGGGAAGGCTGGAGGACAACGGGAGGGAGAGTTGCTGAGCCCCCGACGACAGAGCGCAGCTTGGCGGGGAACAAAGGTACTCGCCGGCGCCATCTCCCTCGCCCATCCCCCAGCCAAAATCCCAAAGGGAACCAGTTCCTGCCAGGGAACTTGCTTGCACCACGCAAACACCCAACGCTGTGCTTCTGCGGAGCCACCCTCCGGCAGCGGGTCTGACTCCCTCCCGCTGCCACAGGGCTCCTCCTGAAGTGGATCACCTAAGGAGAAGCGAGCTAAGCCTGCCCCTCCTGCCCCTGTGCACCTTGCCTACCCACCCCAGCTAATACGCCAGATCCCCAGCACCACAAGCCTGGCAGTGTGCAAGTAGCCCAGACGGGCCACGCCACCCCACAGTGAATCCCGCCCCTAGGAGAGGGGAAGAGAAGGCACACACCAGTCTGACTGCGGCCCCAGCGGTGGGCTGGGGCAGACATCGGGTGGGACTGCGGCCCCGCCCACCAACTCCAGTTATACACCACAGCACACGGGAAGTGCCCTGCAGGTCCTCACCACTCCAGGGACTATCCAAAATGGCCAAATGGAAGAATTCCCCTCAGAAGAATCTCCAGGAAATAACAACAGCTGACGAACTGATCAAAAATGATTTAAACAATATAACAGAAAGTGAGTTTAGAATAATAGTCATAAAATTAATCGCTGGGTTTGAAAACAGTATAAAGGACAGCAGAGAATCTCTTGCTACAGAGATCAAGGGACTAAGGAACAGCCAGGAGGAGCTAAAAAATGCTATCAACAAGCTGCAAAATAAAATGGAGACAACTACAGCTTGGATTGAAGAGGCAGAGGAGAGAATAGATGAACTAGAAGATAAAATTATGGAAAAAGAAGAAGCTGAGGAAAAGAGAGATAAAAAAATCCAGGAGGATGAGGGGAAAATTAGAGAACTAAGTGATGCACTAAAGAGAAATAATCTACGCATAATTGGAATTCCAGAGGAGGAAGAGAGAGGGAAAGGTGCTGAAGGGGTACTTGAAGAAATAATAGCTGAGAACTTCCCGGATCTGGGGAAGGAAAAAGGCATTGAAATCCAAGAGGCACAGAGAACTCCCTTCAGACGTAACTTGAATCGATCTTCTGCACGACATATCATAGTGAAACTGGCAAAATACAAGGATAAAGAGAAAATTCTGAAAGCAGCTAGAGATAAACGTGCTCTAACATATAAAGGGAGACCTATAAGCCTCGTGACCGATCTCTCTACTGAAACTTGGCAGGCCAGAAAGGAATGGCAGGAGATCTTCAATGTGATGAACAGAAAAAAAATATGCAGCCCAGAATCCTTTATCCAGCAAGTCTGTCATTTAGAATAGAAGGAGAGATAAAGGTCTTCCCAAACAAACAAAAACTGAAGGAATTTGTCACCACTAAACCAGCCCTACAAGAGATCCTAAGGGGGATCCTGTGAGACAAAGTACCAGAGACATCGCTACAAGCACGAAACCTACGGACATCACAATGACTCTAAACCCATATCTTTCTATAATAACACTGAATGTAAATGGACTAAATGCGCCAACCAAAAGACACAGGGTATCAGAATGGATAAAAAAACAAGACCCATCTATTTGCTGTCTACAAGAGGCTGTGCAGCGTCAAAAGCCGTAAACTACAACTACATACAACAAAGTGGATAGGTCTCAAAACACAGTGCTAAAAGTGCCATCGAAAGTGACAAAGGTAGGGGCGCCTGGGTGGCTAAGTTGGTTAAGTGGCTGACTCTGATTTCTGCTCAGGTCATGATGTCATAGTTCGTGAGTTCGAGCCCCACATAGGGCTCTGCACTCACAGCATAGAACCTGTTTCAGATCCTCTGTCTCCCTCTCTCTTCCCCTTCCCCACCCTTAAAAATAAATAAATGTTAAAAAAGTTAAAAAAAAAAAAAAGAAAGTGCCAAAGGTAGAATGTGTTGCTGTGATTTAATATTATTTGTGGAATTTAAAACACTCAATAATACAAATAACACTGTATATTTTTCAAAGATATACAAAAATCCTGGTTTATAAATGATATGTACTAAAGTAGAGGTCTGCTGAGTAGAGACTGGGGGAGAAATATAATGATATCAATGAAAAAGAGAAGACGCTTGCCAGTCCAGTGACAACAGTAGGCCATCATGATTAACTCAACTCTCCACACTTGAAAGAAATCTTTTTAAAATAAAAAGTATAATACATGGCTGCAAGTAATATGTACTATTATGGACAAATAATATGTGCTAATATGGGTAAAATGAATGACTGCATTTGCCAACTGTTATGTTTGCTTGAGGTTACAAGCTTGAGGTTACATAATAATGGAAATTTTTACTATTTAGACTTTGACATGTTTCAGCTTATAGCGTAAACTTTTGTTCATCACATTAATAATTCAACTATCTTACCACGGATAGAATTTTCTAGAGTTTACTAGAAAAGCCTCATGTCAGCCTGCTTCAAGATGTGAATTTCTTTAAATCTACCACTGTAATGAGCTGTCCAGACATGGTGTGGCATATCAAAACACAGTAAGAAGGCATTATTCAACCAGACGTATACCATGACCTCACTGTATAGGGCTTATTTAGACATATCACATAAAAGTTTATAAGCAGAAACTCAAGAGGATTAAGTTGTCACTTTCAATTTGGGAAATTATTGCTCCATCAAAATATAGATGCATTACTTTTTTTTTCTACAGGAATAATTCAAAGTCAAAACATCACCAGTTGCTGCTAAAGGGAGCATAAGCCTACTGAAAGATGACTAACTGCTTCATCTCTACTATGTGCCTTGGTGAAATTTCCATATATTCTGTTGAACAGTGCAAACTCCTGAAAACTAGTTAGGTAGCACGACTTTCTATAAATTTTTTTAATGTTTATTTTTGAAAGAGACAGAGACAGAGAGTGTAAGTGGGGGAGGAACGGAGAGAGAGGGAGACACAGAGTCGGAACCAGGCTCCAGGCTCTGAGCTGTCAGCACAGAGACCAATGCGGGGCTTGAACCTATGAACTGTGAAATCATGACCTGAGCTAAAGCTGGATGCTTAACTGACTGAGCCACCCAGGTGCCCCACAAGGCTTTCTGATTAAAGATGAATATATTAGATGAAGAACAAGCCACAGCTTTTGTCAATACAAGCATGAAAACAGGAAAAGGACTTTATTTTATCTTATTTTCTATAGAGAGTATAGACCTTTTAACTGGTTACTAAACTTTTCACTGTTCTATTGGTTACGGTGGCATCATATAGAGGGATAGACCTAACTGTAGATTATTCCTCTGACTCTTCAAAATCACTTTAATTCCATCTCCCCCCACATGATAAGCATATGCAAACCCAACATCAGAAGCATTCTTGAAAAAAACTGTAATGTGCTCAAAGACCATTTCAAGGCTCTTGTGTGTTCCTGTCCTTTTCTCTTTATAACTTTCTTTCCCCCACCCACCTGCTACACAGGGTTCTCATTCTGTCATTCCTCATGTCTGCCAGTTTATTCCAGGCATGCCTCCCTCCTTTCATTCTCAAAACTTCTATGCTGTGTCTCAAGACAGAGTGTATGTCAAAATGCTTTACAAACAGCAGGGCACTTTACAAGGTCTTTTGTATTACCCACAGCATTCAATATTAAGTAGAGTAAAACAGATGCTATTTATTTTTTAAAAAATAATTTTTTTATTTAAAAAAATTAATTTGAGGAAGTAAGAAGAATAAACTATTGATAATGGACCGTGCGGTCTTTTATTTCTAGATAACTTGGCAGTGATTGACGACAAGCTGATGTGTTAACTGCCCTTGCTAACAATGTCTGGATTTTCATAGAAGGCAATATACTCTAGCCCTAGGGAATGTAAAGATATTCATATCTAATGGTAAAATTCCAGGCCCTGTGCAGGTATGAAAGAGACTTTGGGCTGGGAGGGCAGAGCTGAAGTGGAGATCATCTTGGAAACACCATCTAAGGCAGCCACATGCCACACGGTACTAGCTGCCACGAAGCACAGCCCAGGTTCTATAAATATTGACCTGGCATTCGAGAAAAAGTCCAAAAATAAATGGTGACTATATAAATTCTAATTTTGAGTGTGTTGACAAGTTTCTGTGACTCTATATCCTATTTTGAACAGTTAACACCTTGTCTTTAATTCCTGTCTTGTAAGGTTTTATGATATGGGGACTTTGCCATTAAAAATAATCTAGGTGAACATAGCTTAAATTCTGATTATTTTAAGCAATTTGTATATTTTACATCTGTAACTGAAATTTGTTCCTGATTTTTGGATTTTTTTAATTGTTATTATTTAATGATGAGCCTAAAATTATTCATGTTTTGAAATCTCATTGGAAATGGGAAGCTATGAACAATTGGCCTTAATCCAAACTTCTGGAACAATCACACACATTGACTCACTGGGTCTTGTTATATCCAGTCTGGATTTCAAACTATAAGTTCAAGCGAATTTCCTCAACCTAAAGTGCTATGTCACCATATTTGGGCAAGGATTGTTGTGGTTCTTCTGGAATGAAAAGTAAAGTGGAAGCATATTTTTTTTCTCGATACAAAGTTAAATCACCATGTTACGGATGGCACACATTAAATAAACAAGTTCATTTTAGGGTAATCATATGTTATAGTTAGTAACGGGACTTTCTGAAAATGGTGTTAAAATCAATATGTTTCTTCCTTTTGCTGCCACCTCTGATTGATGTTCTTGGTAAGGGTGATCCAGGATCTGCATGAGACTTTAGATGAAGATGGGTGTATCTTTGCTTATATCAAGTTAATGTTGGAAGCAATTCTATGTCTATGTTGGTTACCCTCTTAGTATCTGAGTCCCAACTCTCAAGGAAAATGTATAGGCTCAAAGTGAAGTTTGTTTTGCTGGGAGACAGAAGGAAGGACAGAAGCTGAGCATCATTATATATCTTCGACTTACGGATACACTCCCTTAGACCTTCTCTAGTATGATTCCAGTATACAAATTTTTTTTCAGTAATTTACTCAGCAAATATTTATTGAGTCCCTTCTGTGTGTCATGCACTGAACTGGGTGCTGGTAATATAGCAGGGAACAAAATAGATATCATCTCTATAATCTAGTATCAGAAACTAACATTAAACATGGAGCTTATAATCTAGCATCAGAAATTAACATTAAACAAAGAATTACATAACTATCTAGTTAGATTACAATAAGCATCATAAAGGTGGGGGGAATAAAGTACTATTAGATTGCATATTAGGGGAATATACTCTGGTTTGGGGAATCAGGAAAGAAATTACATTTCAGTTGGAGTTTGATGTTAGCCAAAGAGGAAAGAGAAGATTGTATCAGGTAGAGCACATTCCAAGGTCTGGTCAGAAATGAGCTTGGGCTTTCTGAGGACTGAAAGGAGGCTGTAGGGGGTGAAGAATAATGGGTGATGGTGAGCATGGGAAAAGTGAATGTTGGGGATGTAGGCAGGTGCTGGTTACTCAGGACTTCGCAGATCATGTTCAGAACGTAGCTCTTTATTCCAAGACCGTGTAGAAACAATTGAAGAATTTTAAGGAGGAGACCTGACCCAATCAGTATTTTAAGATCTGGCTGCTGTGTGTGACAATGAACCAGGAGAAGCCAAAGAGATACAGTGACTATGTTAATTCAATATCTCTACAAAGAAGATAAAGGTGGCTAGGACTAAGATGATAAAGAGGAGCGGGTGTGAAATATATTTAGGAGGTTCAATTCAATAGCTTAGTTGGGGAATGGAGATGAGGTAAATGAGCAGACAGTAGCAAAGATGACTCTGACTCCCAAGTTTATAAAATGAGCGAGAGCATGAAGAGCAAGTCTCTTTATTGAACTTTGACAGAAACTATAATGGCAGGAATGGCAAGAGTTCATTTTGATGTTGCACATTTGCATTTTCAAACACATCTTAAGCGGTGAGCAGATAGATGAGGTTCCTGGGATTCAGAAACATGGATTTGGAATTCACAAGAAGGTCTGGGCATGGGAGTCACTCCTATGAGCACTTGAGACTCGTGGGGAATGATTAGAGAGCTAATTTATCACCATCTTCCACTGTCCCTGTAAAATACTTCCAGTGAGGGTAGTTCTTCCCCATCAGTGGATGAAGACATGGACCAGACATCTTAAGATGCCTTTGTGCTTCTCTGGGCTTAAGAGATATTTGACCCTGACTCTTCCCTGGTCACTTCTGTGAGTTCCTTCAAAAGCCTTCATTAGTGGGAACTTTGCCCCCCCTGGGTTGTCAGTTCCTTCTTCCATAGCCCCTAAGGAGTCTAGGACACTACATCCATGTTGTGCTTTTGACCAGGATCTAAAACATGCCCATGCTATTCTTTCTTGAGAGTTGCCCACCTCTGATCCATGTGTATCTTAGATTAGGCCACAAAAATACCACAGACTGGGTGACATAAACAACAGAATTTTATTTCTCATAGTTCTGGAGGATGGACATCTGAGATGAGGGTGCCAGCACAGTCAGGTTCTGTGAGATCTCCTTGACTTACCAGCCACCTCCATGCTGTGTCCTCACTTGGAAGAGAGCAGAGAGAGAGAGAGAGATGAGATCGCTTCCTCTGCTTATAAGAGCATAATCTTTATCAGATAATCACCTCCTAAAGACCTTATCTCCTGATGCAGTCACATTAGGGGTTGGGGCTTCAATATATGAATTTGGTGGTGGGGACAGAGGTCTGTCCATAGCAATGGGAAACACTCACACAGCATTTCCCAGACAAACTAATAGCCATCTCTCTTTTACTCCTGCCAGTGGCACAGTCACCAAACCTCCACTAAACTTCCAAGTGGATTCAGACACCTGCTTATCATGTCTTCCAATTCACATGATAAATTCAATAAATGAGATATTATAAAATGATTTTCAGCCCCAGAAATAATTAATAACATGTGAATGAATGCATAAAAAGTATCATTTGTACTAATATATTAGTAAAGATTTAAGAAATTAAAATTACCTAGTGTGGACGAGGTTATGTAGAAAGAGGCATTCTTAGAGCTGTCAGGGGAACTATAAGTTGATATAACATTGTAGTCAGTAAGCAATTGGGGGAAATCCATGAAAATGTTGAATTGACATACCTTTGACCCAATTCTCAGAATTCAATGTTCAGCAATTCTTACACATGTTCCTAAAAATATATATTCAGATTTGGGCATATATATTTCACGTGTATATGGATGGACATTTGCTGTTACATAGCAAATATTTGTAATAGAAAAAAAAAGAAATTATTTATGGCAAAGAAATGGCAGGAAACAGAATCAACTCGGGTCATTCAAGTTCATAAAGTGAGCAACTTACAAAGTGCCAGGATGGACAGGGCGGTGGTATTCTGTAGCTGGTTCACACTGGCTCCCAAGAGCTGACTGTGCACAACTTTTCCCAATATTGCATTCAGTAATTTCAAGTAGGTATCTTGAAATCAGTCATTGTGGAAGTAATACACCCATAGAAATTGCCAAACACCAAACATTTCGCAGCCCACCACTGGTTAGGGGAACAGAAAGAGATGGTCAGGCAGCAGTTTAGCAACAGCAGGAAGCCATTGTCACCTCTAGGCAGAGGAAGATAATATGTTACCAGCCCTGGAGCAGAGGCACGGCAAAAGAGCCGTCCATAAGGAATGATCTTTATGGAAGAGCTCAGTCACTTCCAGAACCTGCAGTTCAGAGAGGAAGGGAGTGAAAAAAAAGACCATGATTTCTTTTCACACACCCAAATCCCATTGGCCAAGTACAATCAGCAGCAAAGGGTCAGCCTCCCGCAGATAGAGAGCTACAGTAAGAACAGAGAACCCTCTGTGAGGTAGGCAAACAGAAACTAACCAGTTCATTATTTAAAACTCTGTCATGAGGGACACCTGGGTGGCTCAGTCAGTCAAACGTCTGACTTTGACTCAGGGCATGATCTCACAGTTCGTGAGTTCAAGCCCCACATCAGGCTCCAAACCGACAGCTCAGAGCCTGGAGCCTGCTTCAGATTCTGCATCTTCCTCTCTCTCTGTTCCTCCCCTCCTTGTACTCTGTCTCTCTCTGTCTCTCTCAAAAATAAATAAACATTAAAAAAAATTATAAAAGAAAAATAAATAAAAATCTGCCATGAAGGGATGAGTCATGTATTTTGGGGCATGTGTTAAAATGAGAGACCATGAAGACACGAAAAAGAATGAGGCAGGCCTCTGTGTAATGATACAACACATCAATAATACCATTGTTAAATATGGTAAAAAGTAGGTTACAAAAATGTGTGCAATTTTATTCCATTTTTGTAAAAAAATATACAAATGTATATACTTTTCCTTTCACAAGCCAAACAAAACAGCTAGAAAAATATACCAAACTCTGGAAGTTATTACCTTTGAAAACTTCTAACTTTACAGATTTCAGATGTGTTTGGATTTATGGACATGTATTATCTTCCTAATACATTTTTAACAAAGCGTCTGTTACTGTGTCCAAAGAGTGTGTGTGACCTCAGGGTTGGCTATGCTCTTACGTGTATCTAAAATGCGTGATTTTTTCCTTCCGTGCACACCTGAAAATTCTGCATATTGGTCTACGGGACGTGGAGGCACCTGCACATCTCACTGCTATCTTAACGGCAGTGTGGATTTGGAGGGAATGATCATCAGCCACGAGGTGTGGGTCGACTCATATAGGGACATTCTGTGGGATGTAGGTGCAAATTTTCAGTGAAGAGACAGAGGTATTCCCAGGGCAAATTCTAAAAGCAAAGCCTCTTGAGGAACAATAGCCATTGGCTCTAAACTCTGAAGCACTACCATAGATTTCTTTGTATTAATTTTGTTCCCACTGACAGAAGTAGGAAATACAATGGTAACGAGTGACATCTCAGTTATCCACCCCTGGAATTTTCTGGCAACATGTTTAGAAAATTATGCCTTTTGAAAACCAATTCCCCCAAATACCACATTACTTTACCACCTAAAATAAATGAATCCTTTCTTCCTAATATTGAGTACACATAAATCATCCCAAATAGGGCTCTTTTTGTTATAAAGCTTGATTATTTTTTCTTTCCTCAGAAAAGAAGACCCATGTACTGTTTATTAGGTATATGAGGGAAAAAAATCAGGGTTTTCAAAGCCAACAATACTTGCAAACTTGAATATATTTAGATTTCTGGGATGGCTGAATTATAATCAACACGGAAAAGAAAACATCACTAAAACATTTTCTTGACCAAAATACACACTCCACCCTTCGGCCACTTCCTCATGCGAGCATGTGGACATGAAACTATGTGCCCTCTCTCGTCTGCTTGTTACTTACTCGTCAACTAGTCACCGTAGCTCATTGGAGGCACCCAGGTCGGATTTGCCCAAACACGTCAATTAGATGCATTGTTAACAGATGTTATGGACACCTATGATAATTGCATTATCCTCCTGTCATCTGGAAGCATCATGAAAATGAAATTGTTTCTTCAGAGATTTGTTGCCGAAATGCTACAGCATGAAAAGCAACTATGAAATACATCTCCTGGATAAGTCAGACAAAATGAAAATCAAAACTATCATCAACATTTAGAAGAGCAGGAGAGAAATGGAATAAGAACGGTACTTAAAAAGGCAATAAAATTCCCTCAATGTTATACTAGTTAACGACGACAATATAACACCTTAAATCTTGGAGCAAGCATGAGAGTGACTTCACCAGCTCAGCGGCTACTAAAAATCTCTTTTCTTACCTTAAAGTCAAATTGATTGTCAACGCAAACATTTAAAGTACACGTTTAAAATGTAATTGCTTTTTGGAGGGTAGGGAGAGGAGGATGTGGGTGGGAAAGGGTAGGCAGGAACAGGGCATATTTATAATGAGCATATATTTTTAAAACATATTTCATATCATCGGGAAATCTGTTAAGTTCTCAGACTGATGGTTTTGATGTTCTCAATGGATTCAAAAGATGTTACGATGTTCTGTACTTACACTCCCTGGTGAAATGGCATGTTATTTAGTCACTTCATTACTTTTTATACTTTAACCTAGGCACATGGCTTCATGAATCATTGTATTAAACCAGTTTTCTTAGTAAAACTGCTTGTCTGGGTCTCTCTTTATAAAACCACACTGAGGGGATTTACCAATGTCAACTAACCAAGAAAATAAACAACAGTCTTTTTCTTTAAAATGAGCAGTAGTGTTTACACAACCTGTGGGTACGCTAAGAGCAGTGTAGTGTAGGCAATCCCCGAGAAGCATAAAGAGTCATTCTGGACTAGATTAAGTGCCCCCACAAGACATTCTTCCAGCCAAGAAAGAGATAAGGGTCATCTCTTTGAGTGATAGGGAAGTTAGTTCAACAACATGATTTGCCAAGGAATAATTTCACTCTGAAAACTTTTTACACAAAATGTGACTCACAGATCTGGGAGTGAGGAAAAGGAAAATGTTCTGGGACGCTAAACAGACTTCACCTTTTGCATATTTCTGAGCTGAACTGGTAAGCATGATACATTTTCCTAGCTGGGTATTTGATTCCATGAAAGATACTTTTGTTTTAGGAGCATAAGAAATGAGAGAGCAAGGAAGGGAGAGAGGGGGGATAAAATGGATATCCTACCTCTAATAAATAGATAATTACTTTATCTACCTGCTTCATGTTTGACGTTTTACCTACATTCATCTGACCCCAAGCTAGCCTTGATAGTTATTATTTTCTTCAATTTACAAATGAGCAATCTGGTGTTCAGAGAGTTTAAACAACTTCCCCCATGACACTAGGGTTGCAAGCTCTACTCAGATTTTAGTACTTCAAAGCTGAGCTTCTCCTCTTACACCAATGGATTAGTTTGCTATGGTTGCCGTAACAAAATACCATAGAGTAGGTGGCTTAAACAACAGAAACTAACTTGATCACAATTAACTTTCTGGAAGCTCTGGAACCCTGAAAACCAAGATTACGGTGCTGGCAGCTTTGCTTTCTCCTGAGGCCTGTCTCATTGGTTTACAGATGGCTGTTATCTCACGGCATTCTTGTGGTCTTCCCTGTGAGCATATCCCTGATGTCTCTCTGAGGGTCCAAATTTCCTCTTCTTTTTTTTTTTTTTCCAGTGCAATACATATTTATTGATTTCTTCTGTGTACCACACTCAGTGCTCGGCATTAGCGATAGGAGGGGAATTGGGGATTCAAAACTGAATAGCACGTGGTTCCTTGTTCCCAAAAACTTAGAATATAATAGATAATTTTTCCAGTTTTATTGAGAAATAATTGACATGCATCCCTGTATAATTTTAAGGTGTACAGCATGGTGGTCTGATTTAAATATGTTGTGAGATGATTACAACAGGCTCAGCTAACATCCATATACAGACGTGTGTATATAATGAAAAGAAAAAAAGAGAAAAAATTATCCTTGTGATGAGAACTCACGGGACTCTCTCTCTTCACCCCTTTTCTGTGTTTCTATGTTTCTGTGGTGTACGTTACATCCTTAGTACTTCTTATAACCGGGGATATTTGTAACTTTTGACCACCTTCCACCAATTCCCCCTCCTCCTTCTCTCCACTTCTTTCTTTCTTTTTTAAGTTTATTTATTTATTTTGAGAAAGAGATCGGGAGAAGGGCAGAGAGAGAGGGAGAGACAGAATCCCAAGCAAGCTCCATGCTGTCAGCTCAGAGCCTGATGCAGGCCTCAATGCAGGGCTTGATCTCACAAACCATGAGATCACAACCTCAGCTGAAATCAAGAGTCGGACATTTAACCCACTGAGCCACCCAGGTACCCCTCCTTCTCTCCACTTCCGATAATCACAAGTCTGATCTCTTTTTCTAGGAGTTCGTTTGTTTTTGTTTATTTGTTTGTTTTTGATTCCACATAAGGTGAGATCATACAGTATTTGTCTTTCTCTCTCTGATTTATTTCATTTATCATTGATGCCTTCAAGGTCCATGTTGTTGCAAATGTAGGCTGTCCTCATTTTTTTTTATGTCTGAATAATGTTTCACTGTGTGTGTGTGTGTGTTGTATAGCACAACCTTTTTATCCATTCATCCATCAGTGGACATTTAGGTTGTTTCCGTATCTTGGCTGTTGTACATAATGCTGCTTTAAACATAGGGGTGCAGTGCACTGTTGATGGGATTGTAAACTGATGCAGCCACTATGAAAAACAGTATAGAGCATTCTATAGATATATAGATATTAGAAGTAGAACTCTAATATCCAACGATTCCACTTTGGGGAATATATACAAAGGAAGTGAAAATGCTAACGTGAAAAGATATCTGCACCCCCATAATCAGATTTCCTCATCTCATAAGGACACCAGTCAGATTAGATTAGTGCCCACCCATATGACATTAGTTACCTCTTTTAGGGCCCCGTCTCCAAACAGTCACATTCTATGATACAGGAGTTAGGACTTGAACCTATGAATGGGGCGGGGGGGGGGGGGGGCGGGCACAATTCACCCATTATAATCACTCCACAAGGTCAAAATACAGATCTTTTACAGATTCTTTTCAGTTCAGGTTTCTACCTGTTCCAAGGACTATAAGCTTCTTACTCTATACGTGCACATAATTCCAACATGCTTTCCACTACATACAAAAGTTTACCAATATGCTAATTGTAGAAAAGAGTGAATAAATGAGATGAACTACAGGCAGGAGGATAGAATATTTAGCAACAGACTATCTAACTGTGTTGAAGAGGAAGCGATTACACCCATCCTCACAATAGTTTATTATTTCAGCTTCCAGAAGGAATAGATGAAATACAGGGCCAATCCTTGCCATGTACTGCAGAAAACTCAATCTATGTCCTGGGGTTAGGTGGGGTGATGCTTTAGGGATGTTCATGGCTTCCAGACATACCACCTCCTCACATCCTGTGGGGGAAAATAACAGCTAATGAGTCAGCGACTAAGTTGGGAATCAGCCCAGAGCTTCTATAACAGTAGATTCAGCATGTAAAAATGAGAATAATCCCCCACAATCATTTCCACTAGGAACTAGTTGATTCTAAAGATATGATTCATTCAGGGTAAAACCAAATCCTCCACCTACACACTTTTTGAGCCATTAGGAAGAAAATTATGTACAAAAAATATATACTTTTAGGGCATTTCTCTCTTTTATACCTTTGGCAAATATAGAAAGAACATCAGAATTCAACTCAGGAGAGAGAAGGAGAGAAAGAAAGAGATACAGAGCTATATGTATAGCTACTATAGATGGATAGATAGATAGATATCACAGGACAAGGAGTAAAACAAGTAATGTTTTGTAATCAATGTAATCAGATTGTACAGGCACACAATTAATTAAAGAAACTGCCTTGAAATCCAGACCATTAACAGTACTTAACTTCAAAAAACATTTTTCCATTCTTTTTCCCCTTGTTTAGTGCAGACTTCATTTAAGATATCAATTACTAAACAGACTTCTAAAACCAAGGGGAATGTCAACAAATTATGTAGCTAACAAAAAAGGTCAGCATGATTTTACTTGTTTGTATTAGTCCTAATAGCACAACTTAATTGTTTTTACTAAAGTGGCTTATCATTAGAATATTTGTTAATACAATACAAATTAATTCAAAAGGATTTGATAAGATGTAGGGGGAAAAAGCTCATCTTGTAGCAATGTAGCTAGATAATCCAAATAGTCGATGTCACCCTCTACTTTCTACTCAAAAAAACCTTTCTTTTGTTAAATACATAATCTTATGCCAACAAAACATTGTTTTCAGCCCTGCAATGATCTAATGTCCAATGTAGGATTGTAGCCATTTACTTTTTATGGAGCTAGGAACACAATGAGAAGATTCATGCTTTGGGTCATTCACTCATGTTATTACATTACACTTTAGCCCTGGATCCTAGGGTCCCTCGTTCTCCTGTATATGTGTTTTTGATTCTTGTTTCAGGGAACAAGGCTGAAAAAGAATCCCAGAGGTGGTCTAATATCTCCAGCATTCTATCAGCTGATAGGCTGGAGTGAAAGCCCTCAAACAAGATACCCTAACCAGCTGGGTCATGAATTCTCTGTCTGCTACAAAAAGTTGGAGAGGAGAAGCTTCAGCCAAGTTGTCAGTATCAACAAGTAATGTAATTATCATGGCTGCCTGAATTATAAACTTCTAACTGTATTCCTAAGTTTAATTTTTCCCTGAATCAAATATTCGATCACATAGTTTCTCTAGGTCTCCTTGACCCTGGAAGATTTAAGGAATAGATTATATGGGGGAGGAAAAAGAAGTGGGGAGCATTAACCAAAATTTAAAAATACTTCCCTATCTTTTTTGGAACTAGAACAAAGCACACATCAGTATGTACATACAAAATAAAAAGCTGGTTCTGAAGTTTGTCATTTGCATCTTTAGGGTCCCCTTTATGTTTCTCCTTCCTCCTCTGACATTCTGTAGGTTCCCTTATGGTTTTATAACTTATAACAGCTCGTGACTTGTTTTATAACTCTTTCCCGCCATTTTTGGAGTTCAATGTTTGTCCCTCCTCACAGAGACACTTGTATAACCCTTGGGAGGGTGTGGTCAAGGCAAAGTGGCTATACTGGTTCCTGTTCAGGTCACCTTCTTCCAAGGTCACTCCAGTTCTGGGTCCCCTGTCAATGTCTTCTGTGTCACATGCTAATCTATGGAGAAAGGAACCACTTTCCTGCCAAACAGTGGACATGTTACAGGCATGAATTCTCAGTCTGTAACCAATTGTTCACAATTTAGACATAAACATAGAGTTTTCATCTGCTGTGTTTCTGTAAGTGCCCAACCCCCACCCCACCCATTTTCTACTTCACATATTCATGCTGAAGCTGAAGGTTTTACATTACTGTAATCCGGGAGAATGCCTTCTTTATCTTTTCTGCTGTGCTGGGTGGAGTTTTATAGACTCCTCAAATCCATGGTGGAGAGAATACAACTTCCCGGCTGAAATATTCCCTAAAATGGTCTCTCCTGCTGTTCTCTGGCAACCCTTGTGTTTGTTGTTTCTCAAGGGAGATTCTGTTTAATTGATTCTTACTCACAGTGTATTATACTCTCTTACTAAGATTTAGATTTAGCTAACCCACAAAAATAAAACCTACTTTACAGAGTCGGAGAGAATTCAATCAGCTCCTTTCCTTCACTGCTGTCTTTCTCCTCCGATCCCTCTGAGTTATGATGTCTGCAATATAAAGCCCATTTGAATTGTGTGTCCCTGGTCCCTCTTTTGTGCCACAAATCTTGACTTTCTCTTCATCTCCTCAGGCCTATTCAGCCAGCAAAAATGGCCATGCTATCTTCCCAAGGAACCCACTGAGCTAGGGCTCAGAATTCTGGAGTAGAGGGTGGGGGGAGGGGCATGATTGTCTGGGTAGAACACTTGAACAGAACAGGGAACTTGAATCTTGGAATTCAAATTATTGCAAGGTCCAGAATCTGTGTGAATATATATGAATGTGGGTGAGTATGATGATGACACAGGTACTTTATTAGTCTATATGTACAGGGAAAGCTTTTAATATTAATATTGATTACAAATAATGGATAAGTGGGAAGAAAAGTTTAAAATTTTGATTTTTTCTAGTTGTTACAAAGTGCCTCTCCTGCACTACAATTTCTAATTGTTTAATATTAATTGAGTGCTCTCTTTCCTAAAACCTACTTCTTCACAATTCCCACTGTGTCACTTTTCTTCAGCCTCTCCTACATGGTTTAATTCATGGGTTCCTCCCCTTCTCTCAACCAAAACATATGGGCATAATTAAAACTCCTTTCTGGTCCCTCTTTCTTCTTCATTAGAGGCTCAGTTAGAGTGAAAGTAAATTCTATTCTCATTAATTTAAATACCTTCTGTATACTGGAAATTCCCAAATTTATATCTCTAGTCTAGACTTTGATTCTCAGCTTCAGACTTGAACACCCAATTGCAGTTGGAGAACTCATACAAAATGGAATTCTCAATGCTTTCCCTAATCCCACTGCCACCCCCATCTACCTGACCTCACCCAGTAGTCCCCACCTTGGGAAATGGCACAGTCATTTTCCATCCAAAGTCAGAGTCTGAGGGTCATCTTGAGCAAATACTGATGGTCCTACCTACAAAACACATTTTTGTTCAACATTTCTGACCTGAATTACTGAAATATTTCCCTAATCTGTATCTTTATTTCTTCAATTGAAGTACCTCTCAAATATATTCTCCACACAGCTGTCAGATATCATTGTTAAACAGAGATTTTTCTCATGGTACTCTCATTAAAAACCTTCCAATGGCATTCTATTGTATTGGAGTAAAATCCAAACTTTCCCCCAGATTTTACAAAACTCCCCATGGCCCTGCCCCTCCTATGTATTTTACAGTTCCCTCCTCTTTACCTCACTCCAGTCACACCAGCCTCTGTCTTTTCTGGTTGTTTAAACTATTTTTTCCTTAATTCATCATGTGGTGATTCTTTCTCACCTTTTGAGTCTCTGTCATTAATTTTCCTCAGTTGTGTGTTTAATGTTTGCTCCCCCACTGAAATGCAAAAGTGAGGATCTTGACGGCCCTATTACTTGTGTTCATATTGCCTAACATGGTAAGTATTCAATAAACATCGCTGAATGAATGAATAAAAGAATGGGTGCCAAAATCATATAATAGGTTATATGTAGGATAATAGCAAAAACTAAAAATAGATTATATGTAGGAAAATGACAAAAACTAAAAACAAAAAAACAAAACAAAACAAAAAACAAAACAAAACAAAAAACAAAACAAAACAAAAAACACACAACTACCTGCCATTTAACCCAACTACAATTAAGCTTAATTTTCAATATGCTAGAGAAACCTTGTTCCTAATTCTACTTAATCACAATAGAACACCTTATATACCTATGACATGCATATGCTTAGTGTTCATGTCTGTATAGTCTGTCACAATTAGTTAATCATGCCTGAAGGTTGTTCCTTCCAATTCTTAGAAAGAGAAAAAACACTGATTTTATTTGCGAGAGCTTTAGATAATTGGCAAATTTGTGTATTTGCAACTTTGGGGGGAAAAAACACAACACAGCATATGCTTTTATTGACCTAATATCTGAACAGATTAAATGCTATAGCAAAAGTACTTATTAGCACATAAATATTAGAGTTGGCTATCCTAGGGATGGTTATAAGAGGTCATTCCTTTTAATTCTTGATACCAAATTCTTTCTCCAAGTGCCACTTTCTCATTTTTTGTCCTCTATAAGTTGTTCCTTTGGTCCCAATTGTCATATGCTGAAAGTAACCATGCTGAATTTCACTGTGTATACTGAGGGACCTCAACATGAAACAAAGAATGTACTGTTTATAACTCTTTATTGGCTGGGTGCTAAGATAGCACCTGCAAGTAGTTAAGCATTGGGAGATTTTTCCTTCCTTGCCCCCTCCTTTTGGTCATTTAAATCCTCTTCTGATGAACCTACAAACAACCCAGTTGACAGAGATTTGGAACATTCTCTGAGTCTTACTTTGACTAATCTAATTTTCTGTAAAAATATGCAAACTTGCTTAGGTTTGCTTGATTAGTATATTTTGAATTTTCTTTATGACATTTTTTTTAATTTGATGAATATATGGACTGTTAGCTGGTGAATTATTATAAAAGGCAATACTTTTTACTGTTCTTCTAGGAGAAACATTTAAAAAAGTCTACCAACAATAGCTTCTGATTTAAGCCTTTAGAGATATGAGAAGTTTTATATCATGAATAAAAATGGACTCTGTTCTTCCAAAATGGAATTTTCTACTAAGGAGCATTTCACCATAACCTCTAAAATTATTAATTAGCAGGCCTAGTCATTCATGGCATTAACTTTTCCACTGGAAGGGAATTTCTAGCCCGTTTTCCATGAGTTAATGTAATGTTTACAGGGATGCACTTGGGAAAATGCTACAGAATAAAATTGGTTGAATTGAACTAAATCAATTGAAGTGCCATGAATAGGTCACATTTGGGACATCATAATGACTTCTTAAGAACTGTTAGGGTTACCATAATACTCACCTTTAATCCTAGCTCGAATACTAAATGAAAATATTTTATGAACAAAGATTTTTACAAAAACATAATTGAGGAAAATACTTGTGTGTATTACAGGAGAGAGAAAAGTTTTTCTCAATCCTCTTAGGGTTGCTGGCTGGGTGTGAAAGTTAAAGTGACCAAGATATATTAATAAACGAAAAGCCAACAAATTTATTTAATGTAAGTCTTATGTGACATGGGAGCCAAAGAAACACAAAGAAACAGTTAAACCTGTGCATTTTTATGCTACATTGGTGAAGAGTGAACACTGTGGAAGAATAAGTGTGTCCTGAAATCCATTATTATCAGGAAGAAAACGATATGCAATAATATCCAAAGGGTGCCAGGGGATTACACAAAAAGATACACAATAAGAAGATATGTATATTTCCTTCTTTGGATTCTTTTTTCTTCATTGGAATGATTGGATGATTTAACAATATTGCTTGATTTCTTTTCATGAACAGTAGAATACTAGAGCTAGATGGAATGGTCTTTGATGCTCATTAATCCCGACAACATTTTCCCATGAAGAAACAGAGGCCAGGGAATAGAAATGAATTATCAAGTGAGACACATCTACCTAGCAGAGGTGATAGGTTTAAAATTCCTGACCTTCAGCTCAGTCCTTTCTCCGTTATACTGTGCTTTCTCTTGGTACATTTTCTGACTGAAGGAAGACAGTCAAAGAGGGACTTGAAAAGAGTAAATTGAAATGCCAGATGGGTTAATAAGAATGGTTTTCCATATGTCTTCTAGGCTTTCTTCAGGGGGTTCTGTGAAAGAATTGAGTCCTCATGCCTAAGGTGTCCATTGTGGGTAATGAATTGTTCCCCCCACCCCCAACCACACAGGTAGCCTGGTACTAAAGTCCATCCTTGAGAGAACTGAGAAAATAGTCACTCAAATCATTTCCTATGTTCTGTGGGTCGGTTGAGACATGCCAGTTGAGAAAGACTGAATCCTGTAACACAGAAAACAGATGAGCAGTAGGTAGGTAATGGTAACCAGAGGCAGAAGATTTAACAAACTAAGGAAGCAGCTTGGCAGCAGGAGGCAAGGCAAGAACACGACCATTCAAACTGAGTGTAAATCCCATCCATGCCAAAGTGAGAAAATGACTTAACTTCTATTAGCCTGACTTTCTTGACCTATAAAATGGGAATAATAGAGCCTACCTCTCAGGAGCCATTGTAAAGATTAAGATACCATATATGAAAGATTTAGGCCCAGAAGGACACTCAGTATAGGAAGGGAATTTGATGAAAGGAGGTGAACACATAGTCTTTGGAATTGGGTATACTTGGCTTGTATCTGCCACCGCTAAGTCTCCTAATTAAGTGCCTGGGACATTGTAGAAGCCCCATGAAATGTCAGTTTCTACCCTTCTCCTCCTGCCTCTACTTGTTTCCATCAACTTGTTAATATAGAGCAATGGCTCCCAAACTGCTGTATGTACCAGAATCACCTGGAGGACTTGGTAAAACAGATTACTAAGCACCATCCCCAGTGTTTCTGAGTCAATGAGTCTGTAGTAGGGCCAAGGTTTGCGTTTCTAACACTGCAAAACTTGATGTTCAAGTATTAGTGGACCACACTTTTGATGTTATTGTAGATATAGAGCAATTACTTTTGGGTGCTGGAGGACAAAGCCTTCAGCTTTTTGAGCCCCTTTATGGTTTCCAATTGAAACTCTATTAAAATACATCGGCTGAGACATCTTACTCTGATATTTGTAGTGACTACACACCTTATTTCTATCCTCAGTTCTACATTGTTTTGAGTTCTCTACTCCTCTGCATATGGCTTTTAAATGCAGAGCTCAGTCTGAAATCAAAAGAACAAGAAAATTACTGGGTCAATACTTGTTGAACCAAATAATTCATCTCAAGTGAAAAGCATGCAACATATTTTCTAGTTCTATAATTTTTCCAGATTTCTCATTATTTCTTTTTACGGGTGAAAACTTGGGGTAATCAATTAAACAGTAAAACAAATATTGTGATCCTCAAATACTGTCTAACTCATCATGGCTTAGGACTCACAAATGCGGCCGACTTAAGGTCAGCCTTATATGTAGGCAGTTGGTTGTGTTTGTACCTGTAGTCAAACACCGATGTTCCAGTGCTAGTTAGAGGACATGTTTCATTTGTTTTGTTTTGTTTTACCTGAGTATTTTATTTGATGCCTGTTATAGACTGAATGTTTGTGCCCCTGTCCCCAAATTTATATGTTAAAAGCCCTATCCCCCAGTGTGACTGTATTTGGAGATGGGGCCTCCAAAAGTACTCAAGGCTAAATGAGGTCATAGGGTGGGCCCTGATTCTATAGGATTAATGTCCTTATAAAAACAGACACGACAAAGGTCTTTCTCCTCTCCCTCTCTCTCTCTCAATCCATTGGGGGGGGGGGGGGTTTGGAGGATGACAGAGGGATGGTTGGTTGTCTCTCTTTGTGAACACACCAAGGAAAGGCCCTGTAAGGACACAGTGAGAGGTGGCCAACTGCAAACCAGGAAGAGAGATCTCACCAGAAACCAACCATGCTGGAACCTTGGTCTCAGACATCCAGCTTCCCAAACCAGGAGAAAATAAATTCCTGCTGTTTAAGCCACCCAGTCTACAGTGTTTTGTTATGGTGGCCCAAGCAGACGACTACAATGTTTGCATGCTATTGATTCAGAGTGTTTTTAAAAACTCTAGATTTGTCATTGTGCTGTACATTTTCCATTTGCTCCTATAGATCCACTGTCCACTGTTCTCCCTCCGGCGTTTACCCTAGTTTGGTTATTTCATCTGTTTTCTATTAGAAAACCTGATGATATGATTGTCAACATTTTAAAAATTGAGAGATTTTGCATGAAAATAGATCTGGATTGTCAGGTGGTCATGAGAAGTTAGGAGATCTGGCAACAATTTTGGCAATGATAAACTGGCACCTCCCTTTTAGACTGGGCGTTAGCTCTCAAGTTGGCCACAGCCCCCACTTGGCATATTCCACTTGATTACTTTACCAGGCTGGCTTCTCTGGCCATCTGAGAACACGATCCCTATTTCTCATGAGATGAGGGGAAGGGCTGAAAAGTCCAGATGCTTGGAAATCTCTATTACTGGCTGCTGTAGGTGTTGTTGGTAATAGCTCACACTTGCAAACTTCTTTGGAACATTGTCCTTGGGTGATCGAAACTGCTTTGCTTAGGAGTGCCTAGGAATTTTCCTCCTTCCCAAGGCAAGACCAGCAACATACATTCTAAGTATACATCCAAGGATGAATACCTCCATCCTGGAAGAAGCAATCATTTATCCTGACCAGGGCTGATATGTCTTTCAGAGATGGGCTTGCCTTTACTCTATACATTTCTGGTTCATTGGCTTAGCACCCTGCATAACATTACTTTGGAACAAGGAACCCACTTTACAACCAAAGAAGGGCAATGGTTAGCACATGATCATGGGCTCTATGGGTCATGTCACATACCACACCATCCAGAAGCTACTGGTATGATGAAGCAGTGGCATGACCTCTTAGAGACACAGTTGAGGCACTACTTTAGCATGCTGCATAGAATTTTAACTGATGGTGATTGCATTGGTCTTGGGTCCCCTATAACTAGAAAGTATGGTTCTGGTCCCCACAGGGTGGAGGTAGGAATGACCCCATTCACCATCACAACCCGTGATCAACTCAAGGAGTTTTAGAGAGGAAATACTTCCACCAAGAAGACACAGTAAAAGCCACTCTACACCTAAAGCTTTGGCTGCTACCTGGTCACTTCTTATGGCAGATCAATAGGTGAAGAAAGAGTTCATTCACTGATGAGGGAGTTTGACCCTGATAGTTGAGAGGAGATAGAACTGTTTCTACATAAGAAGGTAAGGAGGAATATGTACAGCACTTAAGGGATTCACTGGGCCATTTCTTGCTACCCTGAGGTTATTTTACTGTGGCCAACCACCATCCCCATGACCTAACACAGGCATGGGACTCAGAGGCTCAGGAAGGAGGGTCTGGGTCTTCTATAGATTTTTCTGCACAAGGATCCTCATCTCAGGCTATTTTTCTAGGTTATTCTAAGACAATCATCTACCATAAATTATTATCCCTCTCCCTGATACTATATTAAAACTTCCTGTTGTCAGCTAACACCATGAGGGGATCATGCCAGTTTGCTGAGAGTATGCTCTTAGGGGCATCCCGAGGAAAGAGTGGCCTACTTTATGCCACTGAGTATTTTGCCCATGAGCCCTGAGGCATCTGCATATTTTAAAGGCCCTGAAGGCCTATAAAGCTATAGGAACAGTTGCTCCTATTGTAAGCAAATGAAGAAAGTGGTTAAGCTAATTATCCAGGAGCCTGAATGTATTCTAAACAAATACCAAAGAATGAGGTAGATGTGCTTTAAAATCAAATTTTTAGGGGATCCTGGGTGGCTCGGTCCATTTAGCATCCGACTTCAGCTCAGGTCATGATCTCACGGTTCGTGGGTTCAAGCCCCTCATCAGGCTGTGTGCTGACTTCTCAGAGCCTGGAGCCTGCTTGGGATTCTGTGTCTCCCTCTCTCTCTGCCCCTCCCCCACTCATGCTCTGTCTCTCTCTCTCAAAAATGGATAAACATCAAAAAAGTTTTAATAAAAATTTAAAAAATAAAATAAAATAATTTAAATCACTTCTTAAGCTCTCTATATAGCTTACATAGACCTGAAATCAGAATCTTTTGAAATTGGTAATAACACTATATACTAAGCTTTTTTTTTTTTTTTCTAATTTCAGAGCCTGACAGACCTGAAGAATGTGAGTTTATTACTACACAAGAATTTTCTCTTTCCTATACCGATGTGCAAATAACCCTTTTCTATTAGTATCACCCTTTTCTATGCTGACATGCAAATAACTTCCAAACTGTGATATTCCTTCTCTTCTTCATTTTCATACTATAGTCATTTCCCAAACCTTAATTATTTCACTGAATGAGAGAAAACTCTGGACTACAGAGAGAAATTCTTTTCTTAAATATATCTTGTTATGTTTGTCCCTCAAGCTGTTGGAACAATTGGTAGGGACACTTTCTGCTGTTACAAAAGGCTTTGTGCAGACACAAAACACACAGCAAAGAAAACCGTGGCATTTACAAGGACAGGGAGAAAATTCTAATTCAAAAAATGAAATTTCATTTTATTGGTAATAAAAGTAATAGGTGTTGGTGTTTTTCTCCATAGTAGCTATGCAAACGACTTAGTTTTTATATCGGACTGACATTTATTTTCCTCTAAGACTTCCTCTGGAAAAATGCAAACATCCCCAAAGTGTTTCTACTTTTTCTTAAAGTCATAACACATTATTTGGAAAATAAAGATATTCAATGTTTAATATTCAGTTTTGGAAAAGTTTGTAAATTGTATTTTAAAAATTATACGAAATCTCTTCACACTTTAATTGAAAGTGTGAAGTATGCTTTCTCCCAATTTTGTTTTAATTGTATAGGTTTTTCTCAGTGAGGTTCTGGCGCTGTTCAACTGCGTCCAGTTTATGTTGTTGGTTTTGAAAGTATTATAAACTCAATTTGGTTGTTATATGATATGACTTTTAATTGCCTTTCTCTCTTATAATTGTGATGTTACTCAGCTTCAGAACATCATTTTTTTTTTCCCAAAATGCTCTTTCTCCTCTCTCCCTCCCTCTTCCCCTCAATCCCCTCTCCTCCATTTTTTTTTTTTTTAATGATCGGCCCATCTTAAAAAAAATTTTTTTTTTAATGTTTGTTTATTCTTGAGAGAGAGAGAGAGCAGGAGAGGGGCAGAGAGAGAGGGAGACAGAATCAGAAGCAAACTCCAGGCTCCAAGCTGTCAGCACAGAGCCCGAGGTGGGGCTAGAATCCACCAACCGTGAGATAGTGACCTGAGCCGACTTCGGACACTTAACCAGCTAAGGCACCCCTCCCGTCTCCTCTTTAATTCTTGAACAATTCTATCTGAATGCTGTTAGGTGAGGCTGACCAAGTCAGCCCTGTGTTTTAAGGGAGATGGCAGCGCATGATGGCAGAGGGTGCTAAAGCCCAAGAAGCTAAGAAGGACATGGTGCATTCGGTTCCCACAATGGGATGTTGGCGCCTGAGTCAAGTGAGGGCCCCCTGGGAAAATGCAGTGCCCTCCGTGGGGCGGTAGAGCCTGAGCAGTGTGAAGAGATGGTTGTCATGGGGAATGATGGCCCAGAGTGAGGTAGTGAACCCAGAGGTGAGTCAGAAAGACGTCTGTACAGGAGTCAGCCCAATACAGAATGTCAAATGAGGCAAGTGTCTGCACAATTTGGAGGATGGGAATAAGTGACACACAGTTTTGGAGCCTGGACAAGTTGGAAGTAGCATCCATAGATGAGGAAGTGGAGGGGTTCTGCAGGGCTGACCTGGTTTGCAGTATCAAAGTCTGAATTTGTGTCCACACAGGGATAACCCATTGCAGAGTATTGGAATGCAAACAGCTGAGGAGGAGGACATCCACATGGGGAGTGCGTGCATGTGTGTGTGTGTGTGTGTGTGTGTGTGCTGGGGGCGGGGGTGCTGTCAAATTCAGTTTGCTAGGATTTTGCTGAGAATTTGTGCATCTCTGTTCATCAGAGATAGTGGCCTATAGTTTCCTTGTAGTGTCCTTGATTGTGGTAATCATTTTACAATATCAAACCACTGAACACTTTAAACTTACACAATGTCCATTATATGTCAATAAATCTGGGGGACAAAAGTGCCTAGGTCATGAAAGTCGCGGAAAGGCCAAGGGACTGTTCTGATCTGACATAATGTTTGGAGATGGCAACTAAAGGCAACGTGGGATTCTCATTTGGATTTTCCATATAGAATGTTATTGGGACATTTGGCAAAACCTGAATGGAGCTTGAGAATTAGAGCATCATAATAGAGCAATGTTAGTTTCCTAATTTTAGTGATGACATTGCAGTTATGCAAGGGAACGTTCTTGTTTGCAGGAAATACACGATAAGGTTTTTGTGTGTAATAGAGTATCCTCCCACCAACTTAATCCCAAATGGTGCAAGGCAGAAAAAAAGAAAAGAAAGAATTCTTTGTACTCTTCTTGCAATTTTTCTGTAAATTGGAAACTGTTTCAAAGTCAAAAATTAAAAAAATATTATCTGTCATGAATTTTAATACAGAAGAAAAATTTATTTCATTATAATTAGAATGTGCTGACTAAATTGCCACAATAATGCCTTTTTCAGGAGGCTCTGAACAGCAAGGACACAACACAGCAAATGAGAGAAAGATTGATAAGAAATCAGATGAAGATGTGGAGGATGAACCTCTCTTTTTGTCCTAGTGCCTCTCATGCATATTTCAGTAGAGTAAAAATATTACCCGAGGCCTCTCACCTCTTTTCAGCCAAATTTCTCATGACAGATCAAAATGTTTTGTAAGCCCTCTAATGGAAAATTAATCAAACAGGATGAAAATACATAATGGGGATTTTTCCTCTTATATTAGTCCCCGTGGTCTTTTAGTAAGGGGATTCCCTAAAACGAAACTTTGTGCCATTCACCCAATGAATTCTAGAAACTGACTTACCGTATGAAAAGCCGAGAGGTGACCACCGAGTTTAAATCACGTGGACCCTGACAGCAAAGTGATAAAAGTCAAGAATATAGAAACCAGTCTCCATTCAACGGGCTAAAAATCTGTGCCAGCCAGGAACACGTGTGGCTGAACCACAGCCAATGAATGGGTCCATCACGGCCTCTGTGGGTTTTATTCTTTGATTTTTAAAACATTCAGTGTTTCTGATTTTTCAGAGTTTGCCCTATCATGTAATTCTCCCGATATGATATTATATCCAGGAATTGGCAGAAAGGGAGTACTTCTCCCTTTACTATAAGACTTGAGCAATTGATTTTTGAGAGGTTACTAAGAGATAGGGCCTCCCTGCAACTTAGGATTTCCCCTAATTGTACTCACCTCCTTCAAACTCGGTGAAAATGCACTATATGGATACACTAATAGAACTGCAGAACTGATGCAAGATAGCAAAATACATTGAGCTCAATTCATACTTAACTTGATTACTTTTGCACATAGAATGGAGCAGTGTGATAAGCAATGTAAAATGGTAGGTAAGCTAAAAATAACACTGAAATGTATTTTTTCTCCCATGTTTCATCTGGGTGAAGTAAACATTTGATAGTGCACACCACTTCAAAAATGATGAAAATGCAGTGTGGTAGGACACACAGTTGAAGGACACGGGTTTTGGATCAGACAGAACGAACACAAAGTCTAGCTTCACCCCTAGTGGTTATCTGGCAAGTTATTCCATGTCTCCAAGCCCTGGTTTCCTCTCCCATAATAGGACTTAACACTGCTTCATTCCAGTGTTAAAAAGAAGACGAGCCAGTAGTCTGTGAGTAGAAACAAATGGTCACAACTTTCCAGAAAAAGTAGCCCCCGTCCAACCTCTCTTTGGCCCTGCCCACCAGATGCCCTTGCTCCGTAGTAAGAACAGTATCCAACGTCGCTTTCTTCAGAACCACGGCCTGAGAATATTTGTTTCCTTTCTCCCATCTCACTTCCTGTCATATTCACAATCCTTTTTGAGTGTATCACTGATGCATAGTAGCTAAGAATATAAAGGTCACAAGAGGTTTTGATAAGTATAAAATACTAGCAAAGATAAGATTTTATTTTCAAAGCAGGGTCACTGCCATTTTTTGTTTTCTATCTCAATTCTCTGACTTGAGTGAGAGAATTCTCTGACAGCAAAAATCCAGCTTTGGGTATCAGACATCAAAGTCCTTTTCACACACATGTTACCCCTTCGGGGTCCCTAGCAGGAGCTCTTCCTTGAGCTGAGGATTTAGTCCAAAGAATCCTGGATTCTTTTAATCCGGGAAGGTTTGCTGACTCTGAAGTCCTTACAGGAACCTTGCACTTGGACCTCTCTCTCTTCCCATTGCTTTATCCTTATGTCTGCTTTCCACCTCCTCCTGAAGGCTGCCAGATTGTGACGGTATCTTGGCCCTGTTCTTCCAAAATTCTTGTGAAATGCTTTAATTGCTTACTCTTTGATGATTCCATTTTCTTTTCATGTATGCTTTCAAAACCTTTGCTTGTTAAACTATCTTATCTGTGAAATTATCTTACCCGCAAGATTGTAGCTAACCTAACTTTCTAAAACAGAGTCCAACCATTCTTCCTTGTTTTGTGTGTTATGCAAATCCAAGTCAAATTCAGGAACACCCTCTTTCTAAATTTTGGTTAGACATGAGGATATCTCTAGCTGTTTATTTGGTTCATTCAACTCATTTTCTTTTTCCATCACTCGGTGCAGATCTGAGTTGGGAGGTGGTCTTCTACTGAACTTGTCATTAGTACAATTTATTCCAGCAACAGAGGTTTATTTAGCATGGAATATCACCTTAAACATTTATCTCCTCAGTTGGTGAAGCCATTCTGAGACTTTCTTAATACTCCTGCAAATTAAGGACATCCCAAGATCTATTTCAATCAGGCAATTTTCCTACTCCATATTTGTTTAACTTCATGCATGCAATCTAGTATCCTATTTAGAAAGATATTGTCTGTGGATGAGACAGAAAACAGGAAACAAATTGGCGTATTAAATCTTCAGGCAGTAAACAAAGACTTCCAGTCTGAACTCCTTACCACAAACACAAATAACCCTAAACCCACAAATCCATGCTAATAAATCTGAAACTCGCATTCCTTCCAACACATAGAATGCCTGTCTTTTCGTCGCCTTGGAAACAACTGTTTAACTGCATTGCTATTCTTACCAAGCTGTTCTCCTTTATCTTAACAGAAAATAGTTTCTGCTCCGTCTTCTGGTTTACTCAGCAGATTTTTTTTTCTTGGATAGTTTCTGCTCCTGTGTCTCTTCTTTCCTCAGAAGACAACATGTCTCCCCACAATCAGAGGAAGGGTCGTGGGACTGTACAAAAGAACCACAGAATTTGTGACTTACAGATGGTAAAGAAATCGAAGAGAGAGCATACAACTTATGTTAGCCACCTTGAGTTGTCTGAAAGACTCCTTAACCACCATTCATAAAAAAGCAGGTTTATGCTGTACTTCTGTCCAGAGAAATCCACAAAAAAGCTGCCCATGTGAGTGGTAGTTTGGTCGCAAATCATACCTGCTCTGTAGAGCACCTACCCGTGTACTTGCTATTTGGGGGACCTATTTGAAACCAAAGTTTTATCATATTTCATCTGTGACATATTACTAAATATGACAGCGTTTCTCTTAAATGATATTTATTCAGACCCCTCATTGAACTCCACTTTCAGCTACTAGGTGATGACTGCTTATTTTTCTGAAGTGTCCCAGGACTCTCTAAAGTAATTTTTATGATATACCACATAACCTAAAATTTAAATCTGACTTTCTGAACAAGACCTCATGAGATTTGTGAAGGTCTCTCTGGGGATTTTCACATGATACTCACAAACAGGAAAATTAATTTTATTTACAAACAAATGTATGTGGTCCTAAAAGTGTTTTCCTAGTGGTACAGCCTCCTCCTTTACAGGAACAGACCTTTGATGCCCCAGATACTGCATTGGCTGCTTCCTAGACACCATCCCAGCTTTCCTCATAACCATCTAATGAACTATATTGTTAGCCCCATTTTGCATTTGAGAAACAAAGGCTCAGAAATATTACTAGCTCAAGTGGCTGAATTGGGATTTAATTGGATTCTAGTGCTCATGCTACCTTGATGGAACATGCCCTCTTCAAGGAAGGCGTTTCCCTTTCCCTTTGGAACATCTCTATCTAAAACAGAAAAGGAAGGAGGTAAACCAATTCATCCTGAATTTGGAGGGAAGGCAAAGCTATCATGCTCCCAAGTGCACGAGGAAAAAATGTATATAGTAATAAATTGCTTTTAGTGAAATATATAAGAAAGATTGTGAGACACAATAAGTTGATGGTTTTGTTTAAAGAATATGAGCGCCATTTGTGATAAATACAAATCCTTATCACAGTCACTTTCTTATAAAAGTGCTACACGGAATTTTTTAAATGATTACTATACACATCTGTTCCACATCTGTGGTCTTTGTGCTTGTGGCAACAGCGAAATCATACCATCTCTGTCTGCTGTAAGGCACCTCTCTAATTCTTACATGAGCAGGTAAGGGAACAAAATGGAAGGAAAATGTGTTTGGACATGGCTTGGGAGTCTGGGGCGGTCTATAGAAGAAAAAGCTGAGACTCCAGATAGAAAGTACCTAGCATTTCAGATGTTGAGGTATCCTAGGCAACAGAGCTATAAAAATACTCTGGGATAAATAAACTTATAGAGAGTAATGTTAGTGATGTTAGGATTCTAAGAAGGTCCAATCCATCTGTAAAATGTTCTATCTGTAATTGATCTGTTGCGTACCAAATGGTTGTTTTTGTTTTTATTGCTGCTGTTTTTAATTTTACTCTCCAAACTGAAATAATTACTACTGTGCTTATTCAGATTTAACAATGAGTTAAATAATTGATCCACAGAATTAGAGATAGGCTCAACCCATTGGATTTGGCAAAACACCTTTGACAATTTTTCTATAACTGTTAAATCTATATTATATATTTAACACAAGAGGCTTAAATGTGTTTTTGTGAGTCAATGTGAAATATGTCCATTGTGGAGGGAAAAGACATCCATGTCCTAATGCCCAGAGCTAGTGAATACGTTGGGTTACGTGGCAAAGGGGAATTAAGGTTGCAGTAGAATTAAGGTTGTTAATTAGTTGACCTTGAGATGGGAAGATCATCCAGGTGGGCCCAAACTAATCAAAGGGTCCTTATATGACAAAAAGGGAGACAGAAGTGAGTGTCAGAGTGATTCAGTATCAGAAAGGCTAGATTGACAATTGCTGGTTTTGGAGATGGAAGGGAGCCCTGAACCAAGGAATGTGGCAACTTCTAAAGGTTGGGGCCAGGGTGCCTGGGTGGCTCAGTTTGTTGAGCATCCAACTTCTGCTCAGGTCATGATCTCACTGTTCGTGAGTTTGAGCCCTGCCTCTGGCTCTCTGATCTCAGTACAGAAACTGCTTTGGGTCCTCTGTCCCCCTTTCTCTCTGCCCTTACCCTGCTCATGTACTCTCTCTCAAAACTAAATTTACAAAATTAAAAAAAAATAAATAACGAAATAAAAGCTGGGGCCAGCTGGGGCAGCAGGGGGGTACACAAAACCAAAACCAAAACACATTTTCCATAGAATGTTCGGAAGGGAATACAGCTCTTCTGACACTTTGTTTTTAGCCCAGTAAGAACCATTTCAAACATCTGTCCTCCAGAGCTGTAACATACATGTGTATTATACACATGTGTTGTTTTAAGCCACTACGTTTGTGATCATTTGTTACAGCAGCAATAGAAAATTAATACAGCTGGTATTCTGAAACAAAATGTTTCTGGGTATATTGACTAATATCATTATATTTTAGATACTGACAAATATATCACAGATCCCCAAAGGAAGTTTAAGTGCACTTAAATGTTACTAAAGACTAAAACAAAAAACAAAAATTGAGTGGGGATACTGGGGGCAGATGAAACAGGAATATAGACCATTGACAATTGTTGAATGGCTGGTAATGGGTAATGAGACTCTATACCATTCTATATGCTTTTCTGAATACTGGAAAATGCCCATAACAAAATTTAAAAATATTTTAATCTCCTTCATTAATTATCTTTCAAAAGGGACACTTTAAGTAAAGCCACTACTATATAAACAAATACTCTGCATTTTGTTTCTCTGTGAATGAAATCCAAAGACAAAACTCTAAAATTTTCCTCTTTTGATTTAATCTGAAGCCTTTGGCATTGGTGTATTTCCACTGGAGATTAATACCATATTTTCATAGCAGATGATTTGCTTTCTGCCAAAGTCTGAAATACAAAACTCTCTGTGCCTACTTACAGAGGATTATGTGAACATTTTTGGTTCTACTAGGCATAAAGAAATGTTCCTACTAATTGAATTCTCTTAGAAAGAAAGAAATAAACCAATGAAATTTACAGTGGCATCAAAAACAATAAAATACTTAGGAATAAATTTAATCAGAGAGGTGAAAGATCTCATCTCTTAAAACTACAAAACATTGAAGGAAGAAATCAAAAAATACATAAATAAGTGGAAAGGTGTCTTGTGTTCACAGATTTAATATATGAATTTTACTGAAGTCCTCTGTAGATTCAATGCAATCCCTATCAAGATTGCAATGGCATTTTTCACAGACGTAAATAACACTCCTAAAATTAATGTGGACCAACAAAAGACCCCAAATAGCCAAAGAAGTTCTGATGAAGAACCAATCAGGAGGCATAACACTCCCTGATTTCAAGATATACTAGAAAGGTATACTAGTTATACTAGTAATGAAAATAGTGTAGTACTAACATCAAAACAGACAAATAGACCAATGGAACAGAAGAGAGAACCCAGAAATAAACCCATATTTAATAAACCAATAAACCTAAGCATATACAGTCAACCAATATTTGACAAGGCAGTCAAGAATTCTCAATGGAGAAAAGACAATCTCGTCAATTAGCAGTGCTGGGAAAATGGGATACTCACATGTAAAAGAATGAAACTGGACCCCTATCTTATGCCATTCAAAAAAATTAATTCAGGATGGGTTAAACATTTACATTAAGACATTTACATTTACATTAAACATTTACATTAATAAATCATGAAATTCCTAGAAGAAAACATAGGAATAAAGCTCCTTGACATGGTCTTGACAAGGGTTTTTGGATATGACACCTAAAGCACAAGCAACAAAAATAAAGAAGTGGGATAACATCAAGCTAAAAACCTTTGGTACAGCAAAGGAAGCCATCAGTAAAGTGGAAAAAACAATTTGTGGAATGAGAAGAAATATTATCAAATCATATATCTTATAAGGGATTAATACCCAAAATATACAAAGAATTCATACAACTAGCAAAGAAATAATAACCCAATTTTAAAAAATGGGTAAAGGATCTAAATGGACATTTTCCCAAAGAAGACATGCAAAAGGCCAGCAAGACAAAAATGCTCAACATCACTAGTCAGTAGGCAGTAGGCAAATGCAAATTAAACCCACAATGAGATACCACCTCATGCCTGTTAGAATGGCCTTCATCATCCATGCTGGCATGAATGTGGAGAAAAAGAGAACTGTGCACTGTTGGTGGGATTATAAATTGGTACAGTCAATTTATGGAAACTATGGAAAACAGTATGGAAGATCCTCAAAAAATTAAAAATAGAACTATCATACCATTCAGCAATTCCACTACTGGAAATGTATCCAAAGGGAATGAAAACACTAACTCAAAAAGATACCTGCACCCCCATATTCATATCAGCATCATTGAAATAGCCAAGACATGGATAAACCTAAGTGTTCATTGATGGAAAAATGTATAAAGTTGTGTCTATTATGGAATATTATTCAGCCATAAAAAAGAAATCCTACCATTTGCAGCAATATGGATGGGCCTTGAGGGCATTATGCTAAGTAACATAAGTCAAAGACAAATACCGTGTGATCTCTAAAAAACAAAACAAAACTCATAGAAAAAGAGATCAGACTTGTGGTAAACAGAGATGAAGTGTGGGAGGAGGGAAATTGGAGGAAGTGATCAAAAAGTACAAACTTCTAGTTATACGATACACAAGCATCAAGGATGGCACTTACAATGTGATGACTATAGTTAATGCTGTTGGATGACAGATAGGGAAGTTGTTAAGAGAGTGAATCCCATGGAGATCACATTTGTTTCTTTTTTTCTTTTTCTTTTATCTATATGAGATGCTCAATGCTAACTGAACTTACTATGGTGATCATTTCACAATGTCTGTAAATCAAACCATCATGCCGTATACCTTAAACATACACCATGATGTATGTCAATTATTTCTCAATGAGGTTGGAAAAGAGAAAAAGAAAAGGCTTCCAGTGATAAAGTAGTGAAACCAGAATAAGTGAATTTGTGTGATAAAAACTAAATGAATATAAAAATATAACATTGCATCGTGAAAAACATATAATACTCAAGCATAGTAATTA
Source organism: Panthera uncia (assembly GCF_023721935.1). NCBI lineage: Eukaryota > Metazoa > Chordata > Mammalia > Carnivora > Felidae > Panthera > Panthera uncia. The sequence continues at coordinate 21,595,437 of NW_026057584.1, forward strand.
ATCCCACTTTTACTAGCATTATGTGAAAATTGATATTCCATCTAAATCATATGATGCATATGTCAATCAGAGTTTAAAAAACAGATGAACAATGACACTGAGTTTCTATGTTAGTATAAATTTGCCAGCGAATTGGATGTTTTATTTCTTCCTTGAGGTCATTAAATAACCAATATGACCAGCTGCTAATAGATAGGCATTTTAATTTTTTTATTGATTGATCAGCTTCCCTAATGGGCTCAGGAATAGGAGGAATGTTTAAATCATATTGTGATTGTGCTGTTAATTTTTGCCATTCTGATTGGTGTGAGATGATATCTCATTGTAGTTTTGATTTGTATTTCCCTGATGATGAGTGAGGTTGAGCATCTTTTCATGTGTCTGTTGGCCATCTGGATGTCTTCTTTGGCAAAGTGTCTGTTCATGTCTTCTGCTCATTTCTTCACTGGATTATTTGTTTTTGAGTGTTGAGTTGTATAAGTTCTTTACAGATTTTGGATACTAACTCTTTATAAGACATGTCATTTCCAAATGTTCTCCCAGTCTATAGGATGCCTCTTAGTTTTGTTGATTATTTCCTTCACTGTGCAAAAGCTTTTTATTTTTATGAAATTCCAGTAGATTATTTTTGCTTTTGTTTCCCTTGCTTTAGGAGACATATCTAGTAAGAAGTTGCTATGGCTAATGTCAAAGTGGTTACTGCTTATGTCCTCACCAGGGATTTTAATGGTTTCCTGTCTCACATTAAGGTCTTTTGAATTTATTTGGGGGTATGGTATAAGAAAGTGGTTCAGTTCCATTCTTTTGCATGTGGCTGTCCAGTTTTAAATCAATCAATCAATCATATTGGTTTCCACATAGATTTTTGCATAAAAGCAAACCTACTTGTGAATCTACTGGAACTAGCTTAGTCTGTTGTAATACAAAAGAAAAAAGAACAGAAAAAAGTCTAGGATTCTTTTCTTGTGTCAGTATAATTTTAACTGAAGTTCTTAGTGCTTAAATGATTTTAGTATGTATTGTATACTTTTTCCATCTCTGCTCTCTCTTGATATTTCCTTTTCTTATGTCAGTTAGCAGCAGTGTTTTTCTGAGAAGGCAGGGCAACAGTCTAAACAGTTGACATCTAATGTTCTTATGGAAATCACATCTCCTTGTCTTGAATTCATGTATTCTGTGGAAAGTAGTTCATATATTCTTGGCCATTATCACACGCGTTCTCTTAAAATAAGTTTTGTTCTTACAGACTTATAATTTATGATGCAACATTAAGGACCATGACATAAATTTTATCTTCCAATTCCCAGAAAACAAGAGGCCTAAATCCATTCAATATTTAAATAACTCCAGAAAAGTGATTTTTTTTTACAAATTCAACAGTTACTCGTTTATCTTTTTAATACCACCACCACCAAGAAGCATTTTCTTACATTTGATCTATGCAGTGTGAGAATTTGGCCTCTGGTTCTCTTTGCTGGAGAAGGAAAACAGCTGGTAGCCATTATGTATATTATATACCTTCAAACACTGCAAGACTGTTATTAGGGTACCTTTCTTCTATTCTCCAAGATAAGCAATTCCAATGTCTTTAACTCTTTCTTATAAGCTCAATTTTCCAAACTCTCATCAACATTTCATAGTCTCTTCTGAATCCTCCCCAAATTTCAGAGTTCTCTTTATATGTAGAACCCAAACTGGAAAGCACTTTCTTTTGTAAAAATCTGACCAGTGCTGAGTAAGAGAAAACACCATCTATTTATCCATCTTAAAGTTAAGTGATCATAGATGTTGGGTATATTTTGGTGCTAAAGTAGCATGAGCATCAAAAGCATGTTTGTTTTTGCCGTAAGCTCTTGGCTTCAGCAAGAAGGGACTTAAAAGGGACCTTAAGACACATCAAAAGTCAAATAACAGACATTTGCTCTAAATCAAAGGCAGAAGAATTCTGCTGACTCAGAATCATTATCTTTGACACCACTTGTCGTTACAGGGTTAAGTGTTAATCACCAAATCCCATTGTGGGATGTGTGTGTGTGTGTGTGTGTGAGAGAGAGAGAGAGAGAGAGAGAGAGTCGTTAGTTCTTTCTTAAAACATTTTTGCCAGTCTTAAAATGCAGATAATTGCTTTATGAAAACTCAGCAGGTTTGTTTTGTTTCATGAAAAAAGCCAAACTGTCTAATGACTCCTAGTGAAATTTACCATATTTTAAAGTAGAAATCTTATCCCATTTCCTTTTTCATTGTCTTTTCTACTCACTTACTTTGTCCGCCCCTTTCTGTCCCTCTATCTTCCCTGTCCTGCTTCCTGTCTTCACTCACTGTATCTTGTATCTACGAACATTATGTGAATGGAGCAGGAAAAAAAAAATTAGTGAAAATGCAAGGGTGGTGTGGGAGTGACACGATTTACTCACGAACAGAAGAGTCACCGCTGTTCACATTTGAAAACATCAAACAGGAGTGATGGTGTTCTACGTACACACAACTTCCAAAATGTGAAGCCATGGGGAAGACAGGAAATAAAGTTATCGAGTGATCAAGAAGAGGTCGCGACACCTCTGACTCTGACAGTTCAAACTTTGAGAAGCTTTTATTTCCGACATCAGTCGTGAGTTGTATTCCATCAAAAATAGAGTTCGGAATAAAGCAGCCCATTTTTATTATTCTCTCCACAGCCTGGGGGAGAAAACTCTCCCAGACTCTGCACTTCAAAAAGAAGCTATATTTATTAGTGTGGCTAAAGTAAGAACTAAGCCCAAAAATCAGAGGCACAGAGAGAGGATCCCAGCTCTGACAAACCACTGGCAGGCTGGCATCTTCGCAGCCAACCTGCCTGGCAACTTGCTGTCAGCAAATATTATGTCTCGCGTGTAGGAAGTCTACAGGCCGAGTGTTTGTGGTGTTATCAGACAAAAATCTCTGTGTACCTGGACTCCGTGTCCAAGTCTCTTCAGACCCCAGGCTTCGCACCAAGTTATGTCAACATATGACTCAGAAGAGGCGGAAAGGGAAAAACAGGCACAAAGAAGGCAAAGCCGAGGAGAAAAGAGCAAATAAAAACATAAGCCAAAGTAAGCCAGCTCGGTTCTGAGGAGAACTGTGAATGCTTTTTTTTTTTTAAACCAGTCAAAGGTAAGAGGGAAAGATGAATCTATGCCTCCTCGTGACTAGACCTTTATTCTCATCTCAAGGGAGCAGGGAGATAATCAGAAAATGTATCACATTTAAAAAGAGAATTAACACTGTCCTTTCCACCAAACCCTTGCCAGAAAACACCAATTATTTATATTCTTGCCTCTCAGCTTCAATATAGAGTTATGTTAAGTTTCCTGAACAGTTTATAGATATAATTTACTCATTGTTATTAGAAAATAATATTGCGAGGCAAATCAGACTGTTTCTTTGGGGATAAATTAGTCGTGGGTCTCTCACATAACTCAACCTCACTGAGAAACACTAACCTCAAGTAGTAGGCTTTCATACTTGCTTCAAATATCACCAGGCTAATTCTAATTTCAAAGCATACTCACTTAAAATGAACATATCTGCATTACTAAAAATGCTTTTGTGAAATAAAGAAGGTTTTATTTCTCTTAAATGTGTGCTCAGAATTATCACCACCAGGAACTGCTAACTGAAAGAAAAAAAGTCTTAATTTCTTTCCCAGTATACAATAGCAATGAGGTTTCAGCAAAAGTGCAGTTATTTCTGTTCCCTTGTAAGTGCGAGTGCTAAATAAAGGCTGTGAACCTACTGGTCAGAGACTGAATCCAAAATGAATTTTTTTATATAGTGCATAACTTAACCGTGTATACTCAATAAAGCCATCAGCACACTTATACAGTGAATAAACCCTAAGGTAGGCTCCTGGAAAAAGGAGGATGTGGGAAAAACACTTAGCAAATTTGAACCTATTTTAGCAGACAATTTAGAAAATTCAATGTTCTCTGCTTTAATCTAATGTGGAATGGTTGGCCGAATGATCCCAAACACATATAATAAAATTCTATGTCCCGATTCTCCTGGCTCTGTAGACATAACCAGCCATACGAAAACAATAATTTAAATAGAAGAAATGGAAGACTGAATAGGGATGGAGAGACGGCAGAGTCCATTCAATCAGGCATCATTGACTTAAGCATTTAACGAAGAATTAAAAAAAAATTTTTTTAATTTTTTTTTAACGTTTATTTATTATTGAGAGACAGAGAGACACAGAGCGTGAGCAGGGGAGGGGGAGAGAGAGGTAGAATCCGAAGCAGGCTCCAGGATCTGAGGGGTCAGCACAGAGCCTGAGATGGGGCTCGAACTCACAAACTGGGAGATCATGATCTGAGCCGAAGTCGGTCACCCAACCAACTGAGCCACCCAGGTGCCCCAAGAATTTGAAATTTTAGTGGGAAACTAACAAGACATTTTAAGAGGATTTTTTCTTTTAAATATAAAAGAAAAAATCTTGTACATTTTATACAAGATTCCTAAACATTTCACATATGCTCCCAGTGACTTTCTCTGCTCTGAAAAAGAGCTGTAGTGAAATGTTAATGTTTGTGAAGTCCTAGTGACCCAGGAGGTCATATGTAATAAAATCTATGTTGCTCAATCTGATAAACCGAGAAGGGCAATAAATGTGACTTTTCTAAGTTTAACTAGATACAGTATTATAGAATAAAACAAGTTATTAATCCAATTTCTTCTTTGGGACTTTTATCCTAGACATAATTTCCTTAAATAACAGGAAAACAAAGGATGCCTGCTATGTGAACACAGTTTCTAATGAGTGTAGAAAGAGCATGCTTGCCCCGCCCCCAGGGAGGAGGACACCCACATGTATTATAACAACCTCACTGTGGCAGCTGCTCTGTGCCAATACTGCACCGGGCTGATAAGCATGTGGTGGCAAAATCCATGGCTCATGCACCCCATGTTCACTGAGGCTCAACACACATCCCCATATCCTCTGGGTTGTGGGCTGGAGAGCCTTTCTGAGACTTTACAGTGGCAAGCTGTGTTTTGTTTTGAATAATAATCACCTTGCGGTAGACCTGCTGAGATTTGCTGTCGTTTGTTTGTTTATTTGTTTGTTTTGAACTGCTATTCCACATTTTTCAGATCTCTAGAATGGGTGGTGCTAAAATAACAAAATTCAACCAAGTAAATCTGAAGATCTAATTGGCGTTATTAAACAATTCACAAATCAGGCAGCACCCCATCTAGCAAGTAGAGAGGTGCCCCAAAGAGTTGTGCACAGTGGAAGGTTTTTATAGAAGGACAGTGGGGGCAAGAAAATTATTAGCAAAAGAAAAGGATTGTTCCAGGGCTTTTATAGAAAATAGCAAGGGGTCTTACCGTGCAGATGACCTCATCTTCCTTTGGCGATGGAGAGGGGCCACTCAGCAAACTCATTGCTGCTGATTGAAAAATTCCAGACTGACTAGTTAAGACTACATTTCTGGAGGAACTTAAAACTGCAATTAAGTTATGTATTAAGCCCTGGTTTGGGAACTCAGTCTAAGTGACACCATTTTGGGTCTGTGTGGTTTTTTGTTTGTTTGTCTTCTTTTGTTTTTGTTTTTGTTTTTTTAAAGCACAGTTTTGAGTGGTTCCTCAAAAAATTAAAAATAGACCTACCCTATGACCCAGCAATAGCACTGCTAGGAATTTACCCAAGGGATACAGGAATGTTGATGCATAGGGGCATTTGTACCCCCAATGTTTATAGCAGCACTTTTAACAATAGCCAAATGATGGAAAGAACCTAAATGTCCATCAACTGATGAATGGATAAAGAAATTGTGGTTTATATACACAATGGAATACTATGTGGCAATGAGAAAGAATGAAATATGGCCTTTTGTAGCCACATGGATGGAACGGGAGAGTGTGATGCTAAGTGAAATAAGTCATATAGAGAAAGACAGATACCATATGTTTTCACTCTTATGTGGATCCTGAGAAACTTAACAGAAGACCATGGGGGAGGGGAAGGAAAAAAAAAGTTAGAGAGGGAGAGAGCCAAACCATAAGAGACTCTTAAAAACTGAGAATAAACTGAGGGTTGATGGGGGGGTGGGAGGGAGGGGCGGGTGGGTGATGGGCATTGAGGAGGGCACCTGTTGGGATGAGCACTGGGTGTTGTATGGAAACCAATTTGACAATAAATTTAATATTAAAACACACACACACACACACACACACACACAGGTTTGAGGCCATTGTGTGAAGAAGAAGAAGAAGAAGAAGAAGAAGAAGAAGAAGAAAAGAGAAAAGAAAAGAAGAGAAAAGAAAAGAAAAGAGAGAAAGGTGTCCAACAGGCAATGTAGATCCATCCTCAAGTGTTATAGAATAGTAAGCAAATATTATCTCCACTCAGGTATCTGAGCAGATCCTGTGTTTAAAATGGTTGTTCTAGAGGAAGTAGAAAGAATTTCCATCAGTGTACCTGCTCTCCTGTATGCACATTGAGAAAGACTTTCATTTGTTATGTAGCAAATAAAAATAAAAGACTGAAAATAGAGTTACATTGCACAGTTCCTAGCTACTTGTAGAGGCTCAATCAATGTTTCTTCAATGATGGATGGATGGATGGATGGATAGGAGAGAGGGAGGGAGAGAGAGAATGAGAGAGGAAAGAAGGAAAGAAAGAAAAGATTGCCATCACCTCAACAGTTAAGAGAGTCAACATTTTCAGTACTATCCAGAATATATGTTAGCCCCTGGACGTCAAAGGGAGAACTTAAAGAAAGGGACAATTGTACTAATCCAACCTGCTCTCTCTCTACTCCTTTTCTATTCCCAGATAAGAGCGCTGATGCAGATAGGTTAAGGATAAGGACAATTTGGGAACAATAGAACTATTGGAAGAGTGCAGTTAACAGAGGGCTTGAGGTTCAAGTGTTTGGGTCAGACATTTCCACCTCTCCATCTCTTTCTACTAAAAACGTGATTTAGTTACATAAAGTTAGATTTCTTAACACTTCATTTTCTTAAACAATATTTGATGAATTTGTGAGATAATCAATGTATTTCTCAAAGCTATTTAGGTATATAAATTTCATGAGTTCAAGAGATTGTTCATATCGCATGGATTTCTCATTATGGTGCTAATAGTGACATTTTGAGATAGCAACTCTTGCCTGAACCAAATTTAACCTTTGAGTGTCAAAGAAAGTACTTTAGACCATATTAATTTATGTCACAAAAATTAAAAGAGTAGCTTCTTTTAAAAATGTGAAGGCTTCTAATTCTACATTTTTTCTTGTAATACATACTTACTGGAGAAAAACTGGGAAATACAGAAATATGTGAAGAAATAGAAATTATTTGTTAGATTTACTCTCAGAGATGAGAAAGTTCCTTTCCTTCCTCTCGGGAATACAGTTCCCAAAACTTTAGGAGCATAGGAGGGATCATATGACTGAGTTCTGGCCTGTGGTGTGTGGACAGAATGACGTGTGTCAATTCCAAGCCATACCTCCCACACCTCCTTCCTTCACTTGCCTAATGATTGAATTTTCTCTAGAAGATAGGTAAAGACTAGATTCTCAAATAATTGCATGAAGAAGAGCTGCTCTTCAACCCTGCATTGGACTATGACATAACAAGAAATGAACTATCATTATTAACCCACAGAAACTTGGGGGATTGTTTATTCCAGCAGGTACCCCACTCTGATTAATGTAGCTAATCACTAACATTCAGCATTTTTTCAAGTCTTTTTTCTTTTTTTACAAAAGTTTTTCTTTACTTCCTTTTTAGAGAGAGAGAGAGACAGAGACAGAATCTGAAGCAGGCTCCAGGCTGTCAGCAGAGAGGCCGATGCAGAGCTCGAACCCACGAACTGTGAGATCATGACCTGAACCAAAGTTGTACACTTAACCTGAGCCACTCAGGCATCCTTCAAGTCTTTTTTCCTTATACATATTCAATACAATTGTATGCCTTTGTACTCTGACTTTTCAAAAAATTCAGCATTATGTCATAGGATTTTCTGTTTTATTATAAATACTTCAAGAATGTAACTTTTAGTGACTACATAGTATTATGTTGTGTGTACATATATTTTTTTAATTTTTTTAATGTTTATTTACTTTTGAGAGAGAGAAAGACAGAGAGTAAGCAGGGGAGGAGCAGAAAGAGGGGGAGACACAGAATCTGAAGCAGGCTTGTCTCTGAGCTGTCAGCAAAGAGCCCGACGCAGGGCTCAAACTCACAAACCACAAGATCATGACCTGAGCCGAAGTCAGAGTCTTAACTGAGAGCCACCCAGGAGCCCCTATATGTATGTATTACAATTTATATAACTAAAACCTATTTGGGGTGGTTAAGTTTTATCTAGTTTTTCACTCTATATGATGAACATGTTTATGCATAAATTTGTCTACACGTATCTTTTTATGTTCTTTAAGTAAATTTTTAGAAATAGAATCCTTGGGTGAATATTTTAAGTATCAGTTTAGACATATATTGACAAACTGTTTATCCTAAAATTTGCATCCCCATCATAGGTGATATGGGAATAGCTGTCATATCTTCACCAGCACCAAGAATTATTATAATGAGTAATTTTAAATAAAATATCTGTTCTTAACATGGAAGCAGCACACCCTTGACAGCAGGGTTGACAGACTGTCTGGGAAGTTAAGTCCCACAATATCTGCTGGGTTTTGTAGATTATCTACTTCTTAAATTTGTGATGCCACAGACTCACTGTGTTTGCAAATTCCAGCATATGAAGGGTGGAATCTTCAAGAATAGGAGACCACTTTAATAGCATAAACTGCTCAAAATCTATTAGAATAGGGCAAAGGACTGAGAGATAATATTTGAATAGGGCTCTGAGGAATCAATTAGGAGCCATCCATTCAGACAGGAGGGCAAAAGACATTACAGATGGAGAACTAAATATGCAAATACGCGGGAACATAAATGAGAGTCTGAGTGTGGAAAAGAGCAAGCCCAACTATATTTTCAGAACATGGGATGATGGCACAGAAGCTAAGACTGAAAAGAAGCTATAGCCTGTTAAGTGCTATGTATGCCAGGCTAAGGAGGCTTGGACTTATCCTATAACTAAGAGAAGATAGACATGTGCATAGAAATCAAAATGACTTTATATTATGTACAAGCCACTTCATAGACATTATTGTTTTTGATTATGAAAACAGCTACTCAAGGTAAGTTCTATTATCATATTTGCAAGATGTGTCAAAATTGAGGTCAGCATCAAACCATTTACATGGAAGAGCTGAGATTTGAACATAGGTCTTTCTGGCTTCAAGCCCATGATCTTCTCATTGTACTATGTTGCCTTCTATGCTGTGACAATGTGAAGGATAAATTGGAGAGAAAACACAATAGAGGCAAGGAGACATAATACAATACAGTACAATACAATACAATACAATACAATACAATACAATACAACACAAGCTCATTGTATTGTTCAGGGAAGAGAAAATGAGATCCTTAATTAAGTATCTCTAGAGTAAAGTGAGATTCAAAAAGCCTAAACCAAAGAAAGAAATTTTTAAGAAAAGGGGACTAGGTTTAACTTGGCAGGTCATTGATAGCCTTCTCAAGAAGCTTCCACTAAAGAGGTGGAAGATAGGGTGAGGGTTAATGGGTGGGAGCCAGATTGCAGTGGCTTGCAGAATAAATGCCAGGTGATGTTATAGGAATGGTTTAAAGGTATGGTTGAGACCCTTCTGTAATATTTTGTTTAAGCTCTTTTACCCCACTGCTATGACCACTCAGCGTAATTCTTTAAGATTATAAAAATCAGATAATTGATATTATCAGAAACTGTGTTGTGGTGATAGACACATTTCCATTTGTCAAGAAAATACACTGAAGGGAAGAAACTGTCTCATAATTTTAGGAATTAATTTCCAAGATATCCAATACCATAGGAAAATCCCAGCTTCAACAAAATGGTAACAGATTTCTCATGATGTCTCTGAAAAATTGTACTAAAAAGTATGCCATTCTACCTACATTCAGCCTCTGAAATAATTTACTCCAAGTCAGAAATGAACATTTTGTTTTAAGTAAAAATATAGAAGAGATATTTGAGGTTCTGGTCAACTAACATAACATTGAATACATTTTGCATACTATAGACTAATATAATTATACTGTCACTAATGCTCTATGTTACACTCTATAGAGACTGTACAAAGACTTTAAAGAAAGTCCTTAAGAAGCCCCAAATGTAGTGTTTGTATACAGTAAACTTCTCATTATCCTTACTGAGGACAAGATCTTTGTAAAAATTGGCCTTCTCTATGGCTATTAATAGCTGATCATTAATGGCATGACTGTACATGTCCAAGCAATCAATGGTTCAGAAATAGTCTCAGTTATAGCAGCTAGCTTTTCTGTCATCCTTCAAAATCTTGAATTTTCTTGAATTCTAGAGTGTCTTTCAGACTTCTTACAAAGTTCTACATGTATATATCAGTCAGGATCCAGCCAGAAAATAGAAATTACTCTGGATATTTCCAAAAGAGGAGTTTAATACAGGAAATTTGTTGCACTAGTACTGGAAGATCTGAAAAGGCAAGAGGATGGTGAGAAAACCAGAGGTTAGCAAAACTAGAAGTAGAAGGAGAAAGGGAGAAGTCAATGTTACTAAAGTGCCAAAGCAAAGGCCCAATGCCAAATAGAACCAAGGTAGACAACTCAATGGGAGTTGGAGCCACAGATGAGACATACTTGTTAGAGATATTGCTCAGAGGAAAGAGAGAGGAGAAATACCTTATTTTCTCCCTTCTTCCTGATCTCCCGTCTCTCACCTATGCCTCCTATTGGCCAAACCTATCCAAACACCAGAGTGCAAGGGAACCTGGGAAATGGAGCTCCCTCCCAGCACAGAGAAAGGCAGGGAATGCATCTGAGAGCAAAACAGACAGGTGACTAACAAAAAGGGGCTAATACTCAAATAAATATGTTAATCAAGGGGTTGATAAGAAAGCTGAATTCCACAGAAAAACTCAGAAATACAGTGAGAAGAATAATCCTGGTTTCACAAAAAGTTTCCCATAAGTACTGATAATGATAAAATACTAAGGTTTCTTCAAGGATGGAAAAAGTGATGATAATCTCATAAAAGGAGGACATAGTGGGCATCCACATAATAAGGGAAGTTTTGGAACAAGAACTTCCACTGGCACCTTCTTGGATTACCCCATCCCTGCTTTCATCATTTAGCCAACTGAGATAAGTATGTGCAATATTGGATGTGATGTAAAGCTAAGCAGAACTAAAATGTCCTGGGGCTCCATGCTTTCTATTATGTTTCTTCCTCAAAAGTCTGCCATTTCTGGGTCACTTCACAGCTTCTTGGAAATACCATCCTATGGAACTGGTCTCAGCAAAATGTTATTTTCGGGGAATGCTATATGATCATTCATTTCTCAGTCAGAATCAGTTTCTTATGTTGAGAATAAACCATAATTCCCCACTAATGATTCCTCAGCTTATGGTGAGGGAGCTCCATATAGTCTAAAAACCCATGGTGGCTGGCTCTGAGAAGTGCTCCGAAGAATATTATCTATATTATGAGTTCTTTCAGAAGTCAAAACTCTCCCCACTGCTCAGTTTTCACCAATATAATACAAATCTTATTGGAAGCTCTAACTGCAGGCTTTTATATTAATTATCATGATCACAATCTACACAGCATTGAAACCACATTCTCAGTGGTCACAGGGTGCTTTCTACTTGCCTAGAATGCAATGGAAAGGATTGTATGTAATCTTGATGTCCAGAGCTGACTGTCACAACTGATTTCTGGAGAGATTGTGACACTTCTAGAGAAAGCGTTGATGTTAAAAAATGTGCTTGAAACATATCTTCCATCTGAACAAGTTGTATGATTAACTGCCCAGAACCCTAAAACACTTTATAATGGTGAAAGAGTAATTACCGAGTAATTCAAGTAATTCAAGTTGTTCACTCACAACATAATAGTAAGAGTTAACATTTAGTAAGCGCTCACTGCATACCAAGCACTGTTGTATGCACTGCATGTCTATTAACTTCTTTAAACATCACAACTTTATCATTTTCACTTTGAAAATGAAGAAACTGAGACAAAGGAAGATTAATTTTCTAATGCTAGGAAATTAGAATTTGCCTTAGAATCACATAATCAGTGTCAGAGACAGAATGTGAACCCAGACAGACTGGCTCCAGAGTCCATACTATTAAATACTGTGATCCCTGACTTTTTCTTCTAGATGGTTATTAAATTGTCTTGGCCACCTTTCTGTGGCATGTCCAGAGAGTATTTGTGTGAAAGCTTCGGTGTGAAGCTTGGCTTAGCGAACTGAAATTGAGTTAGATGTTATAATGGTAGATTCCATGGCTACATATAAGCCTCTTCTGTTCTATGAAGTGTATGTTTGCTCAGTAGTTCATATGGAATTTTCAGGACCACATCATAGGAAGAACTGTTATTAACATGGAGTCATTAAAACACCTGGAAATAAGCTTTCAGCAATCTAGTTATTGTAGATTGCTGTAAACAATTTACCTCAATCAAGTTTAAGGGTTTTGTGGTCAAGACTCTTATCCAAGTTTCCAAAATTGGAGAGTCCGGCTGAAATGGTGGTGTTGACCTCTAAGTTAACTGAAGCGCTTATCCAAGGAGCTGGCCAACACATCTTGACAGATTTCACTAGCTCATTCTGTGACTCTAAGGCCAACCACAGGGGCCACCCTACTGAGTTACAAATGGGGAAATAACTCTAAACTTGCTATAGCCATATGCTTCCAGCCTACCTGAGGACTTGCACAATAAATAGGAACATAAATTAAGTTATTGCTCTGTCTGTACACACCGCTTACTCAAACGCACCCCAAAAATTATTTTTGTTGGGATGACAAAGGTAGATCAAGGTGGGACTAGATCATTCTTGCTTCATAATAGGTACACAGGGGTGGTGTCATAGTATTGCTAGCTGTGAAGGCTTTCCTCCAAGAGCTCAACTAATGGAAGCATTTTACTGCTTTTCTAGTTAATTTTTTTTTTCTAGTTCTGAGGACTCACAAAAACCATAAAGTAATAATTCTCTGGCCACTTCTTGTTCTGAAGTGGTCTTATTTGTTTCTGTTCCCAAAGCAATCACAAAAAGGGAACTGTATATTCAATAAAAGGGGAGATATATTAAGTATGCCAGGGGTTGCTATGGTTCAGCATTAGTTCTGAGATAGAATGGAACTCAAATTACACAAGCAATGTAATTTTTGCAACATGAAAGAACTATCTTGTTGAAGGCTATTCCAGTTATTTATGGCTACATGTTAAATTACTCCAAAATTTAGAGGCTTAAAACAATAATAATACCTATTTTTCTCATAAATCTAAAATTAAAAATAGCTTGGAGGATAGTTCATCTCTATTCCACTTAATATCAGCCAGTGTGGCTCAAAGGCTGAGGGCTACAATTATCTGAAGACTCATTAATTTACATAAATGATGGTTAATGCTGACTGCCAGCCAAGTTATTAGCTAGGACTTTAAGCCAGAACACCTACCTACATGTGGCCTCTTCATATGACCCAGACTTCCTTAAAACATGATGGCTTGATTCCAAAGGGGCAGGTTCCCTGAGAAAAAAAAAGAAAACCAGGCAAAGGCTGGATTTCCTTCTACGTCCCAGCCTTGGAAATCATGCAACGCCATATCCATCACATTCTATCAGTTGAGGCATTTAGAAAGACATATGCAAATTCAAGGTTGGAGCAGACCTCACCTCTGAATGGAGACACATCAATGCAATTGTGTGGGAAGAACTTGTGAAATGGGATAAATGTTGGTGAAACAATCTTTGGAAGATACAATCAGCCACAAAGGTCTACTAGTTTCTTTGCACATTGTTTTAGTCTGCCCAAAGAGAGCAATGACACTTTTAGGGAGGCTTTACTTTCAGCTCTGTTTCTTAGAGAATGCCTATGAAAGTATTTTTCTTTCTCCTTCCCGGATTCAAAGAGAAGATTAAGTCTTTTTCTCTTACTCTAACATTGGCAACATTCCATATAAGGTAAATGAAAGATTATAGGACATATGACTGGCAAAGTTATGTGTATTATAGACAGTATCTTTTCCTATGTCTGTGGTCTTTAGAAATATATTTTTTAATGAGAATCCTGTTCTCTATTTTTATTATTTTTCATTTTAGAGAGAGAGATAAACTGTGAGCAAGGGAGAGGGACAGAGAGAGAGAGAGAGAGAGAGAATCTCAGCGAGGGGCTCAATGCCACGACTTTGGGATCATGACCTGAGTTGAAATCAAGAGTCTGCTGCTCAACTGACTGGACCACCCAGGCACCCCTAGAAATATTTTTATTATGACCTAAGGGGTACATATAAAATGTATATAGATTAAATTTTAACAATTATGATTAGCTTTACAATAATGTGTAAATTATATTACATACCATTATTGCTGGATGCCTGTGCTTTTTTGTTTGAAAATATTAGTGTTAGTATTTTCCTCATACTTTTCACCTATTAGAAATATTATCAAGTGAGTGAATGTGATTTGTTTGCAATGCAAAAAAAAAAAAGCTATGCAACCAAAAATAATCATTTTATCTTTGAATTTTTAGGTAACATATCAGACAAGGTCAACATTTTTTGGCAATTCATGTGATTGAGATGATTTGGTGAGATTCAGTGAAATGACAATATTTTCCCAAAGAGGACAAGAGCTGTAATGGTATTTCAAATCATACAGTGTGTACATTTGAGGATGAGATGATTATGAAGCTATCATACCTTTTGTAAATATTTTGCTTTGGTCTCAATTTTGCTAATTGTGCTATATCACATTCTGTCATATATTCTGAATTAAGGAGAAAAATCATGGAATATCTTAAAAAGATAGATTTCTGTGCCTAACACGATGATAAACACAGCTGAAGAAAATGACCACCTCACCTTAACTCAGAGGATATTTCTTAGTGGGAGAAAAGAGTTCTATCAGAAAAGGAGGGTTGTTGATCCTAACAATCAGAGTAGCCAAAAAAATGAAGTAAAGGCAGAAGCGTCTTAGATTTATGGGCAACATTCTGCATACTGCTGACAAGGGTAAAATTCTATCATATTTTTCAAGTTGGTAATTTTGTAAAGAAAGAAAAGACAAGAAAGGAAAATCTGCTGCTTTTGTTTTAGGAACAAAGCTCTAAAAGAGCATTGTTTTCAAAGAGACATGCTCTGAACATTTGTGGACAAGAACCAAAGCAGGGTTTTTTGTGGAGGTTATTTTGTTTTTTTTTGTCTTTGTCATGTCTGTACTTTCTAAAATTGCCCTGGTAACTGAATTTTAAGGCTATTGCTCAAACCTGGTAGATTTGAGGCAAATTATTTATAAAAGACTTGAATAAGGCCATCTGTAAAATTAGAAGCTATGAATTGGAATGATTGAAAATTAAAAAAAAAAAAACCTGACTTTCAGCAAAGACAAAATTGTTAGTGAATCAAGATAATTTTCTCAAATAGGTGTCTGAATCTGCAAGAAGGGGTGGAAGAATAAATAGCTGAGAGGCCCAGTTATTACAGGTTAATGCAGAATAAATAGCACAACTGGAATGTCCATTCCCCACCCACATACTTGCACATATTAGTAATGGCACTTCTGTCAATACATACATATAAGTCACTTTTATTCTTTTACACTTGTACTGGGTGTATGGAGAAGCATAAAAATGAAGAGAAGAAGAACGAGAAGGGGAGGTCATAATATAATAATTTTAGGACTTCATGTTTTAAATATGATTTCAATCTCATCTATCTTCCCCCCCCCCCGTAATTGAATGAATCAGTGTTTCAGGAAGTCCTTCCACCTGAGTTGACAGTGATGATGTAAACTAAGAGAAGAAAATGGCAATGATGTTTGAAGAAAGGAATAAAAGAAAGATCTGGAAGAAAGGATGATATAGGGGAATCAGCGGTGAGATGAAGGAAAGCCAAAAAAAGAGAAAAGAGAATGAATTTGGAAATAAGGAAGAAAGGAAATGCAGACAAGGGAAAAGGTGGAAACAAAAACTGAGGATCTTGTAAGCCAGATGCTGGCCCACTATGGTTCATTAACTAAACCCAGCCTGTTGTCTAGGCACAGTCCCAGCAATGTTTTTACATTTTTAATTGGTTAAAAAAACCAAAAGAACAATATTTTATGACACACAAAATTGCATGTCCATAAAAAAGCCTTATTAGTTTTTATTAGTTACATAAAAACTTGTGTCCATAAATAAAGTTTTATTGAGACATACCTAAGTCCATTTGTTACATGATGTTTATGGTTGCTTTTGTGCTACCGCAGCAGAGTAGAGTAGCCGTGAGAGAGACTGTATGGCCTTCAAAGACTAATATATTTATGATCTGGCCCTGCCAACCCCTGGAGAAACCTATAAATATTTATAAAATATCATCTATGTGCTCAGCACCATCCTCTATGGAGAAAACAAAAGAAAAGAGAAAATCATGGAGACCTAGTTCCTATCCTCTGGGACTTCCAATCTAGTTGCAGAGGGGAAAACTAGTAACAGCTGTTCCTCATCTTACTAGTATCTACAAAACTGGCATTAATGTATGGTTTATTTCTTCGTTATTCTTGCTGAATTGGATACCTTGTAAGCAGAACTCAGGCATTCTGAAAACAGTTGCATTCTTAAAATTCCTATTTATATCCTTAACCTGTAGTTTAAGGTGATCATCCACACGTCCAACAAACACAAAATACCACAAAGGCTTGACCTTGAATGGATAATCCAGCAAAACCAGTCTCTGAGTGAGACAGTTCCTAAAAGAAAGGAAGGTTTTGGTGGAAGACATATACAAACATCTGAGAATAAATGTGACCCTTTATGCCAAGTTGTCGACCCAAAGGGGATAGAATAGGTTATCCTTATTGGATTAAAATAGAAAAAAAATTGCCTCGTGCTTTGTTTGCAATAAATTTCTCCCCAACCCCAAATTAAGCTAGCTTCTTCCCCATTGCCCATGAGCCTGACTTAGAGAGATGGGAAAGGAGAGGGACCACTCACTCCCCTCAAGTGTTTTCTTCAAAAGTGGCAATTTGTCAGTGCTCTTTAAGCCTCCACTGTCTGATATGATGGCGGCTAACCAAGTATAGCTATTGAGCACTTGAATGTGCCCAGTCCAAATTGAGATGAGCTGTAATTATGAAATAATACTCCATGCTAAACACTTATTAAAAAAAAGAAATGCAAAACATCTAAGATTTTTTTCTAGATCTTAATTACATGCTGAAATGATATTTGAGATATATTTAGTTGGACAACCCATTTGGTTTTTATTAATTTCACCTATTTCCCTTTACTTAAAAAAAATTTTTTTTAATATTTATTATTGAGAGACAGAGAGAGAGACAGAGCTTGAGCAGGGGAGGGGCAGAGAGAGGAGGAGACACACCACCTGAAGCAGGCTCCAGGCTCTAAGATGTCAGCACAGAGCCCAACGTGGGGCTCCAACTCACAGACTGCAAGATCATGACCTGAGCTGAAGTGGGATGCTTAACCGACTGAGCCACCCAGGCACCCTTATTTCCCTTTACTTTTTAAACTGTGAATACTACAAAATCTAAAATCACCTATGTGGTTTGCATTATATTCCAAGTGGACAGAGCTGCTTTAACATGTTGATTTAATGGTTGGTAGGCCTGTGTTAAAGGAGTAGTTGCATGACCGCTTCCCTTATCTCCGTCAAGTCTTTGCTCAAATGTCAACTACTCAACAAAGTCTCTCAACATAAATTATAATTCCCCAAATTCCCAATCTTCTTATCCAGTTCTTTTTCTTTATGGTTAACATTCATCATTTTCTAGCTCACTATATAGCTTACTTATTTATTATATTTATTGTTCATGGTCTTTCTCCCCATCTCTGCCCTCTATAAGGCAGAATTATTGTATCCGTTTTCCCTCACTGATCCATCCCCAGTACAGGGAACAATGCCTAGTACTTGATGGGTAATCTTTTTTAATGTTTGTTTATTTATTTTGAGAGCAGAGGGAGGAGCAGAGAGAGAGGGGGGTGGAGAGAATTCCAAGCACAGAGCCCAACATGAGACTTGATCTCATGACTGTGAGATCATGACCTGAGCTGAAATCAAGAATCATACACTTAACCAACTGAGCCACCCAGGCACCCCTTGGTGGGTAATTTTTTAAAAAAATATCTGCTGAATAAATGAATGGTAACTGTTAAAAGAAATTGCAAAATATTCTATTGAGATATTGATGACCAGTATTTGACAACTTTAGGTAAGGTTGTCAAAGGATGGTGCTTATTTTAAGCTTCCTTCCTGGCAAGCCTCCCTCCAACTCATACCCAGATCTTTCCCCCAGGCTTCCCCCTCCCTCTCTCCATGTTGAGACCTGGCTATATGTTCTCTTATCCTGCTTCTAGACCAGTTAGAGACTTAGGACTTGGCTACCAGAAATCAGATATTGACCCTGGAAGAGTATTACTAAGCCTACCCCATGCAAATGAATTGATATGCAGTTTCTTAACAAAATATTTCTTAGATGCAATTTACACACATGCCTTCATCTAACTGGATTAAAGTAAGACAAAGTGAGATCTGTTCATTAATCTGGGTTTGAACTGAAAGCCATCATCCACAGAAGCTCTTAAGAAATGGTATGTAAAACAAACAAAAAGCAGAAAGAGGCTCATCAATACAGAGAATAAACTGATGCCTGACAGATGGGAGGGGGCTGGGGATATGGGAAAAATGGGTGAAGGGGAGTAGGAAGTCCAGGCTTCCAGTTATGGACTAAGTCACATGGATGAAAGGCATAGGGAATATAGTCAATGGCATTGTAATAGTGTTGTCTGGTGACAGATGGTTGCTACACCTGTGCTGAGCACAGCATGTAGACTTGCAAATCACTCTGTTGTACACCTGAAAGTAATGCAACATTGTGGGTCAACTACATGCCAATAAAAAAAGAAAAGAAAGGTATGTAAAACACTTCTGGGTGCTGAATCAATGACATTGAATATATAATAGTGCAAACCATCAGAAATTGGGCTATGGGTATTAATGACACTCCAAACTTTTCATATCAGAGGAATAAAAAGAAATATGACTCTAAAAATAGTCCAAATCATCCAGCAGTTCTTGGCTTTATACAAAACACATCAAATTTCATACTCTTGAGACTTCTGCTTAAGTTTTAATATATCAAGTTATGCCCAAACCATATCTAAATGGAGATTCCTTATATACATAATGAATTATTATAGTATCTGCTCATTTCTTATATCAAAGTTGCTAATATTCATTTCACTTTCCTTTTTTCCTTTATATAAGAAGAGAAATGGTCTCATTTTTGCATTGTCCTTACAATTAAACCTACCACTCAGCTTCTTAGTGCAAACCTTATATCAAAGTAGAGCTGACAATTCTTATTAAGTGACCCAAGAGTTGCATTTGTTGCCTCATAATAGTTCCCCAAAGGAAGTCTCTGCCTTTGTGGGTGATATACTCACCATCAGAGAGTCACTCATTTGTCCACATTATATAATTTGAGATAAGACTTTTTATCTTTAGAAGTCTTTGTTGGGGTGCCTGGGTGGCTCAGTCAGTTGGGCGTCCAGCTTCAGCTCAGGTCGTGATCTTGCAGCTCGTGAGTTTGAGCCCCGTGTCTGGCTCTGTGCTGACAGCTCAGAGCCTGGAGCCTACTTCAGATTCTGTGTCCCCCTCTCTCTGCTCCTCCCCTACTCACGCTCTCTCTCTCTCTCTCCCTCTCAAAAATAAATAAAGCTTAAAAAATTTTTTTTGATAAAAATAAAAAAAGAAGTCTTTGTTAAAAGTCAGAACTCCATGGAATGCTCTCCGTGACTAAGGTATCATCAGACATCGTATATTAGCGTAAATTAGTACATCAAGTTATTTTCCTATTTAATCAAAATCAGTTCACATTTGTGTTCTGAGAAAATGAGGCATAGGAGATGAAAGGTGATGAGAAGTTCAGGAAATGGGAGAGTGCTATATTTACAGTATTGGCGTTCATCCAGAGTAGAGAGGATTCCTTGCAGAATGGAAATAAAAGGCTTTGGTCAGTCACGAGGAAGCCAGGAGCCGGGAGAAGGGAGAAAGGACCAGGATGAGCAAACAGAGATGGGAGGTAGGAAGGAGCTGTGTAGAAATTTCAGTTAGTACTTCACGGCTCCTCTGCTCTCTCTCACTCAACATTAATATTGGTCAGAACGCCTCTTTTCATTTAATAAATTACTGCCTTACCCAAGGACCTGGCAAAACCCAAAAGTTACACTTACGTTGGAAAATTTGAGCAGAATTCAATTAAAATTACTTTTCACAAAGATGTGTACAGAGTTTCAGAGAAGTAAGAAGACACGGGTATAGAAGACTAACAACAGAAGGGAACTGTTACCAGCTCTGTGTCTTAAAACAAAAAGGGAGGGAGAGTATTAGAGCCCAGATACAGAACTGGATGGAGCGGTACTGACAAGGGCTGTGGCTTTGGCGGTGGAACAAAGCTACTCTTCAGCAACCTGGCAGACAGGAAGGCAGAGAATAAATACCCTGACCTCACACTCCTCCCTGCCCCCAACTTCCTGCTGGGGCCTCCATTGACCAGACCCCACCATTGACAAGAAGTCCTGTTTTGTGCAAGGGAGACTGGCCTCTTTTTAACAAGGTAAGAGAGGAGTGCCTGGGTGACTCAGTCGGTTAAGCATCTGACCCTTGATTTTGGCCAGGTCATGATCTCACAGTTTGTGGGTTTGAGCCCCTCATCCAGCTTTATGCTGACAGCGCAGAGCCTGCTTGGGATTCTCTCTCTGTCCATCTCTCTGCCCCTTGCATGCTCTCTCTCTCTCTCTCTCAAAATAAATAAATAAGCTTTAAAAAATTTAACATGGCAAGAGAAATAATCTGTTTCTGTCAACTTTTTATATACTATTATATTTTTAATAAATTGTTCTTCAGTTCAAAGTGAGTTAATGTTTTCCTCATCTCCATTTTTAGTCAAGGCTTAAGACTGAGAGCAGATTTGTACAGGAACTAAATTCTGGGTTGAAAATAATGCATCATATTGGAGACAATGGAGTACAAATGTAAAGTGCCCCTAACTTATAACAGATTTTTATTAGTTGTTGCAACTGTATTCAATCAACTGTACCCAAGCAACTGAACTAAACTATTCAAACAAAAGCCAAAAAAATGACAGGCCCATGAAAAAATTATTTTGGAAGCTGGAAGCATTTGCCTTGGTATCACACTCTTAAGTTACTTGAAAATTTTGTACACAGAGACAGACATAGGCTGCACAAAAAGCCACGTATACCCCTACAGCCAGCAAGCTAATTGGTATCCAGTAGCTACCAAGTGCATAATTAAGTGAAAACGAAGGGAAAAGATACCATTGCCATGGTCAGAAAAATGAATAATTGGGATGTCAGCTCTACGCTAACAACCTACAGGTGATAAAGTACTGAAATGAGTTTTCAAGTTAAGGGAAGGTAGGATGTATTTCTAGAGTTCTGTTTTCTATAACCACTAACAAATAAATATAATATAGAACTTCAAGGTCCCAAACATTAACATTCATACCCTGCATAGGAAAGAATCACTGTTTCCAAGTCTGAGGTTCACTACTTTTCCAATTACAATTCCAACGCTTTCCTTTTTTTCTCTTTCCTTTCCTTTCCTTTCCCTTCCTTTCCTTTTCCTTCCTCCCTCCCTTCCTTCCTCCCTCCCTTCCTTCCTCCTTCCCTCCCTTCCTTCCTTCCTCCCTTCCCCCCTTCCTCCCTTTGTTCCTTCCTTCCTTCCTTCCTTCCTTCCTTCCTTCCTTCCTTCCTGTTTTAGAAGAGAGAGCAAGCATGAGTGAGGAGAGGGGCAGAGGGAGAGAGAGAGAGAGAGAGAGAGAGAGAGAGAATCTTAAGCAGGCTCCATGCTCAACATGCAGCCTGACACAGGGCTCAATCCCATGACTCCAGGATCATGCACCTGAGACAAAATCAAGATTCAGATGTTCAACCGACTGAGCTCCCCAGGAGCCCCCCCAACATTTTCCATAAAACAAATGCATAAGTTGGTTAACAGTCCCCAGGAAATAGTGCTGTTCTGGGTTGGGGAAGTTTGTTTATCGGGTTTTGCTGATTTTAGCAAATACTTTTTTCTTAAACCAATGAGCTTGTAGTAAAAAGAACAAAGTCAAGGCTATGACAGATGTATGATTTTTTTTTTCTAAAAAACTTTGCTTTCATTCCTGGAAAAGAAGAAAGAGTCTGAAATCAGCCCTTCAACAGTTCACAGAAATTTACTGCAACTCCACTCTTTGAAGCCAGTGCTGAAGGCACCAGAGATTTTGTAGTTACTGTGTTTGAGCACTGGTATTCTAACAATTTAGCACAGTTGATAATGAGTCTCTATCTGTATGTTTGCCTTGGCTTAATGATATCAAATCAAAGATAGGAACTTTTTAATCCACTTAATACTTACTATTTTCCCAAAGCCAATGTTCTCACTGAAAAATGACTGGATGTTAACTGAAGGCAAAGAAATTCACTTTAAAAAAAATCTAATGATATAGAAATTGCAAATTCCTACCTTTTCTACCACTGATGACCATTTCTATCCAAGATAGTATTACTTCTACATGTACTAGGTGAGCATATGAATTGTTACAACTTGTGTCTATTTTACTTGGTAAATTCTCATAGTACACCAGTTATTACATACTTATAATATTATGCCAATTTTATAGTAAACAAAATTACATTCCATCATAAATAGAATCTAAATACAAAGCTTCTGGAAATGATCCAATATTTATGATTTATGATTTATATCTTTTTTAAAAAGATATTCATCTTTTTGCATATTATTTTTTCAAGAGTCATGTTTTTAAATAATTTGCACTAGGTTTTATAAGTATATTAACAGTTATGTAGACAGTAAATGTGTATTCTGGTCTTGATATTACTCAGGATGGTTTAAATTCTTAATCCTCCCCTTTTTAAAGAAATTTTCTTTTAACCTTTGTTTACTTTTGAGAGAGAGACAGACAGACAGAGCACAAGTTGGGGAGGGGCAGAGAGAGAGGGAGACACAGAGTGTGAAGCAGGCTCCAGGCTCCGAGCTGTCAGCACAGAGCCTGATGCGGGGCTCAAACCCACAAAGAGTGAGATCATGACCTGAGTTGAAGTCGGACGCTTAATCAACTGAGACACCCAGGCACCCAATCCTCCCCTTCTTTTAAAGTAGTGTTTTATTTCTTTATGTTGATTTATTTCTTGATTGGATAGAGAAGTGTACAGGGAAAGCATTCAGGTTTTGGGGGGCTGAAACATAATTTTAGGAGCTCTATTCAAGAAAAAGGATACACAACTATGATTACTCATTTTAGTGTATGCAAATGGTAGCTTGGTAAAAAATTAGGGATGAAGACAAATTTTCATTCAGGATGAGAAATAACAAATTGCAAAATCTTAAAATATGAACAAATGCTACAAATTTCACACATTCAAGAAAATAACATAGTATTTGTATTAATTAATTGCCTGGTATACTTCTATAATGTACACATTTTCCTACATTTTTTATTACATCTTCTTTATTCACCTCTTCATAACAGCTTTCTAATATCATCTTTTTTTTTTGAATGTTTTTATTTATTTTTGAAGGAGAGAGAGAGACAGAGCATGAGCAGGGGAGGAACAGAGAGAGAGGGAGACACAGAATCCAAAGCAGGCTCCAGGCTCTGAGCTGTCAGCAGAGCCCGGTGCGGGGCTCGAACCCACAAACTGTGAGATCATCACCTGAGTCGAAGTCAGACGCTTAACCGACTGAGCCACTCAGGTGCCCCTCTAATATCATCTTCTATACAGAGAAGCATAAGAGAATCCCCATAGCACAATTTGTTTCTCCTTACGGATGGTTCCAAAAATTACTTTAATTTCACAACTTGTTACTGGTAATGTAACATAATTCTTTTGGATCCTTGTCATATCTGGGAAAACGACTGTCTGGTGTCTTTCATATAGAGTGGAACAGTTGAAATATTCACAGACTCCCTTCAGCTGTATATATTTCAAACTCTGCTTCTCGTTCCCAATCCACTCACCTCAGGGGTTGGGTCTGCCTCTGCATCTTGATATCAGATGCCTTTAACTGTCTGCTTGAAGAATTTCCTTTGTCTTTGAAATTCAGAAATTTTATGTTTATGACTGTGTAGTTTGCTAATTAATGTGCCTGGTATTTTTTTTTTAGCCCTTTTGTTATAAAAATCAATTCTTTATTGACTCCGGTTTGTGGGTTTCTTCTATCATCAACTCTTGAAAGTCCTTGTGCATATCCTGAACCACTGACATCTCCCTTCCAAGTCTATTACCTCTTCTCTCTTCATTTTTATTTCTTTAATCTTCTCTCAGTAATGGGAGAATTCCTGAGTTGTCTTCCAATTCACTGGTTTTTATGTCTGCCATTTAAATCTGCCATTTACTTCTTCCTTCACCATCAGGTTTCGCCTCTGGGACATGTTTCCTGACCTCATGCCTTCATATAAATGAGGTGTCCTCACAATTTCTAGTAAGAAAATTAATCACATATATTAGATTGTGAGTAACTTGTTCTGTGAGTGTTCTGCAAGATGAGCAAACATTTCTAATAAATTTTAACTTAATAAATGAGCTATGTCTTGCAATACAAGTACTATGTGACAGCGAGGGTCACACGATCACAACTCTGACATTGGCTATTAAAATTCGCTTTGATATACAAGTGCTTTGGATTACAGGCATGTTTCCAGAATGAATTATGCTCGCAAACCACTGTTTTACTGTGTTCTAAAGTGTTGTTTTGTTTCTTGCGTTGTCCATTTCATAAGGGATTTTGTAGGAGATTGTGTAAATCCCTGCTTAGTCTTTCAAAGTCAGGAGAGGGTAGCAGGGTAAAGCTTAGATTTTTGTTGTCATTATTGCTTTATTTAGTTTTTAATTTTTTATGTTTACTTATTTTTGAGAGAGAGAGAGAGACAGAGCACTAGCAGGGGAGGGGCATAGAGATAGGGAGACACAGAATCCGAAGTAGGCTCCAGGCTCTCAACTGTCAGCACAGAGCCTGGTGCAGGGCTTGGACCCATGAAACATGAGACCATGACCTGAGCCAAAGTTGGATACTTACCCAACTGAGCCACTCAGGCGCCCCAATTATTGCTTTCTTTAGAGGACGAATCTTTTGAGGAAAGTGGAAAGTGGACATAACATTGGGGGGCATCACCCTTGAACTGGAGTGTCTTCCCAGTGGTACTTGTGGCAGCCCACCATCGCCCCATTCCCTGACTGTGCAAACCTTGTTTGGGTTAGCTATCACAGAGCACTCCTTGTTCTTTGAACGTATGTATGACCATCTCGGAAATAGTGTTTGTCCCCAGTTCCTAACCTCCAGTGATAAAGTATCTTTTATATGCTAATAAAATGACTGGCACCTGAGGCCCCTAGATGCCTTCGGATCACCAGGAAGCCAAGGCATGATTAGTGGGTTGAAATTTCCAGCCCCACACACTGACTTCCAGGGAGGGGAAAGGGGCTGTAGGGTGCATTAAATCACTAATGGCCAATGACTTAATCATATCTATGTAATTAAACCTCCATAAAAATCCCTAAACAATGGGTTTTGGGGAGCTTCTGAGTTGCTGAACACATCCACCTGCCAGTAGGGTGGTGTACCCCACTCCAGCCCTGCATTCAGGATCCTTCCAGGCTTCACCCTGTGTACCTCTTCATCTGGCATTTATACCCCTTGTCCCTTTATATCCCTTGTCCATATATATTCCATATATACCCCATATATATCCCATTAAACTGGTAAACCTTAGTTGAGAATTTCCCTGTGTTTTGTGAGCTATTCTAGCAAATTAGCAAACCTAAATGGGATAGGAGGGGGAACTCCAAGTTGTAGCCATGTCAGACAGAAGTGTGGGTAACCTGAAGACCCAATACTTGTGGCTGAAATCTGAAGTGAGGGCACTCCTGGGGTGCCTGGGTGGCTCATTTGGTTAAGCATCCGACTCTTGATTTCAGCTCAGGCCATGATCTCAGGGACGTAGGATTGAGGCCCCTGTCGGGCTCCGCACTGAGCATGGAGATTGCTTAAGATCCCCTCTCTCTCCCTCTGCCCACCTCCCCTACTGGCACTAAATAAATAAATAAATAAATAAAACAAGGACAATCTTGTGGGACTGAGCCCTTAAATTTGTGGGGTCTGGCGCTTACTCTGGCTATTCAGTGTCAAAAGTGAATTGAATTACAGGACCCCAGGTTGGTGTCAGAACTAGTCGATGTCAGAA
The DNA here is from genome assembly GCF_023721935.1 of Panthera uncia. Classification (NCBI taxonomy): domain Eukaryota; kingdom Metazoa; phylum Chordata; class Mammalia; order Carnivora; family Felidae; genus Panthera; species Panthera uncia. Next base: position 21,621,788 of record NW_026057584.1, read on the forward strand.
GGAAAAACAATTAACAGCATACCTTGCCAGAGAAGTGCAAGATTGGAATGAAAGCCATTTTCTATTGTTCTATGTGGCACAAAATCACTAGTCTCTGGTGTCTTAGCTTAAACCTCCACGTGCATTTCTTTAAACGCGTTGGTGCTTACCTTTGCCTCCAACTCCTTTCCCTGCTGACTTAGGAAGGCCAATTACCTCAGTGTGATTTAATAAAGAAACAGAGGAGGAAGAAAGTTACTTGTCTAAGAGAAGTAACAAATCAAACTACCAGAAAGATTTAAGTATTTAAAAATGTCTAAGTGGGATGGAGTTACTCTATTAATTCAGGTCCAACCTACTGTTCTGTTCAATCTTCTAGTTCTAGTCTGTATATTCTACTTTGTTATTGGCCAGCTGCCTAACCTTTTAGAGTATCACTGTTTTTTATGTGATACCTGTAGGCTTTTATGTATTATCTCTTCGAATAATGATAATTTTCTCTTAACAGGAATGTCTTTACTATTTCATTGTTTTATGTATTGGGTGCTTGCTTAAAATAAACATCCTTTATCATGTCTAAAAATTGTCCTTCTAGTCTAGTTTTTTGTTTTTGTTTTTATTTGTTTTTAATGAATAGGACGTTAAGTATTACCAGATGCTTTTCAAACTCTACTGAGACCTCAATGCCAAATAGTTTATTTATTGTTCAAAAATGTTGTTAACAAACTCACGAGTATTGAAACGTGTTTGCATTTAAAAAAAATTTTTTAATGTTTTATTTATTTTTGAGAGAGAGAGAGAGAGAGAGAGAGGGAGAAACAGAGTATGAGGGGAGGAGGGGCAGAGAGAGGGAGACAGAATCCATGAAGCAGGCTCCAGGCTCTGAGCTGTCAGCACAGAACCTGACATGGGGCTCCAACCTGTGAACCACAAGATCATGACCTGAGCCGAAGTCGGACACTTAATCGATGAAGTCCCCCAGGGCGCCCTGAACCATGTTTGCATTTTTAGAATAAGCCCTACTTGGCTATGGCATATTATTCTTTTAGCGTAATATTGAAAACAAATTGCTTTCATTGTTTTAAATTTTTATCATTTTTGAAAGTTTGCTTCATATTCACAAGTGAAATGGTTCGTGGTTGATTTCTTTTCAGCTCTTTGTTACCTTTTGATATACAGGGATATGATAAATGCATAAAATGAACCAGTACACTTTTTGTCTTTTCCTGCATTAGAGAATACTTGAAATAAAATGAAAACTACTCATCTCTGTTAGGTGTTAAAAACTCATCCATAAAATTGTCTCAGTCCAACACTTTTTTTTTGGAAGTAAGCTTTCTGAGAAACAATATTTACTTTTTGTAATTACATGAGAAAAATGTAACCATTTATGATTTTGTTGTCAAAAAGTTGTCTACAGGTCATCAAAAAGAAAATTATAAAATTATCTTAGTATCGCATTCCAGAGTGCATATTAACCTTTTGCTTATTATTTTGATTCATATTTTTCCAATATTTATCTTCTTATCACTGATAATGCCCACTCATGCCTCCCATCTGTGCACATAAACACAATGCATTTGCTTTACTGCTTCATTACCTGGCTTGTCTCTCACTCTTTAAACTTAGCAGTATATTGCAAAACTCTTTCCATGCCAATAAAAGTGTCTAATAATATCCTTTTTATTGGCTACCATTTTTTTATGGTAATGGGACACTGTAAGTTATTTGATCAGTTGTGGAGGATCAGCTTTTAGACATTTTGACCTCATCTTTCATGATCACTGTCTCCCAAGAACATCCTTTCTCAGAATGATTGCCTCCTTTTGACGGCTGGGCATTCTCACCTGTCTATTCTGTGGTTTACCTGTTGACCCATCCTTACAAAAGCAGGTAGAGATTTATCCATTGCTGTGAATTTAAACAGTTTCATCAGAAATTGCAAGTATACCTGTCCAAACCTTTGATCAAAAAAGGAAGGGAAAAAAAAGTCCAGAAAAATTGGCTCTGCTTTCTCAGATTGGTGGCCCATTAGTTTGTGGACTCAGAAAGGAACTCCAAGACAAAAGCTGTTATACTCAGGAGCTGCCTTGAGTTTGGGAGAACTTCTTTTCTCCTTTGCATGGCAGCCAGCCACCTCAAGCAGCTTCCCCTTTCCTAACTAGCACAACTGCCCTCATTAGGAGCCTGCTAAGGGAGCCCTGGCTGTTTGCCTAGAAATGGCCATCTACATCAAGTGTGAGTTCAAATAATTGAAGAGTCGTGGCAGGTATGCTCTATGTAGTCTATGGTCACTGTCACAGACATTTGTACCTCAGAGACCTCTCGAAACACCCCTCCCCCTTTCCTCCAACTCGTATCTGAAGTGGGAGGTACTTTCACCTACTGATAAATCTGGATCCTTATGCAGTAAGCCAACCATTGGTTGTTTGGCCCATTACTCAACCCAATTTAGCTGCATGGTATCTCTCATTAATTCCATTCATTTGAAAAAAGCAATGGTGCCCTTTCCTGGCTCCAGCAATGCTCTAGAGTTTCCTCTACATTTTCATGAGAATTTGGGGAAAGGGAGGCTCCAAATAGGCCTTCTGATTCCCATCTTGAAGCAGAAGCATTGTAGTTTTTTTTTTCCTGTGAAACAGGCTTTCATGTAATATACTTTACCCAAAACATTTATCTGAAAAATAAAGATTCCCTAGTAAGAAGTTGTTCTCATTAGTTTTCTCCTACATTTTCCTCCTTACCTTTGGAATTCATTGCACACCAACTAGCCCTGATGCTTTGGTTCCCTGAAAGCAAGATGGAAGATATTCACTAGACTGAGGGCTCAAGGTTATCAGAGTCTGTGGTCTTTGTACCTCTAGCATCTCCCATAAAAATGGGTGCTTAATAAATATTCTTGATATAATGGAGGAAATCGCTATGCACAATACTGCCTCTTTAACACTGGGTGACATGCAGAGTCACCGACAACTTCAGGAAACACTGGGGCAGAATGACCACACACAGTGCTACTCATGTCCTTTCCAAAGGTAGAGGAAAAAGTACTATACTTCAACTGCATAGACAGGAATTGTGATACCATAAACCCAACCTAGGACTTGGGGTCACAATGAGGAAAATCCATCAAGGCAGATTTCGTAAAGATCAGAACATACCATACTTCATCATTTTCCTCTACCTGAAATGTAGAAAAGACCCTGTAATGGTAAGGAGGAAGGGTAGGAGGAAGGTACTTATTCCAAGATGATTTGCTTCCTCTAAATCCATGAGAAACATATTTTGGAATTTTCACTAGAAGACTAAGATTCTTAGATTTAAAGTCATATGAGTTCAGGAAATTGATACTTGGCCAGGAATTTAAAGACTGCTTTCTTTATTAGGTAAGAAAATAATTTCTGAATTTACTAATGTTTTTGTAACATGAGTCCCTTTTAAAAAATCTAAAATGTGAAAAAAAATTTTCTATTTTAAAACATTTAAAATGTGGGAATAAACTTTGTAAATGAAATGGCTAATACTCATCTATAAAGTAGCTATTTTTTAAAAAAAAATCAGTAACAGACTGCTGCTGATTGTCTTACAGTTGAAAGAGCTGAAAATGTGGAAAAATTCTTTATCATAAAGAGGAATATGCCATTAAAAAATAAAAAGCTATTTAGGAAAACATAAAAAAAAACCCAACAACTAAGAATGATATGATGTGATAGAATTTTTTAAAGACAAATAATCTGGGTTCCCCGGGTGGCTCAGTCGGTTGAGTATCTGACTCTTGATTTCAGCTCAGATCATGATCCCAGGGTCATGGGATTGAACCCTGCATGGGGTTCTGTGCTGAGTATGGAGCCTGTTTAAGATTCTCTCTTTCTCTCCCTCTGCCTGTCACCCCTCTCGTGCTCTCTCTCTCTCTCAAAAATTAAACCAAAATAAAATAAAGATAAATAATTCTTCCATTTGGCAAATAATTATTGGTGATCTAGTATATGACAGGTACTATTCTAGATGTTGGGGATCAATAAAAAAAAATTCCCTATCCTCATGGAGTAATAATCTAGTATAGACAGAAGGTAAACAAAGCAAGTAAATAAAATATTTAGTATGTGATGAAGTGATAAGCACAGATGAGGGGAAAAAGTACAGAGGTGAGGATTGTATTAGTTTCCTGTTGCTGCCATAATAAATTGTGAGGTGACTTAAAAAAATAACATACATTTCTTATCTTATAATTCTGGAGGTCAGAAGTCCAAAAAGGGTTTCACCAAGCTAAAATCAAGTTGTTGGCAGGATCGTGCTCCTTCTGAAGGCTCGAGGGGAGAATGTGTTTCCAGCCTGTTCCGGCATCTGGAGGCTGCCCACATTCCTTAGCTCCTGGACTCCATCCAGCAATGGCATCACTCCCACCTCTGTTTCTATCATTTACCCTTCTCTGATTCTCACTCTCCTGCCTCCCTCTTATGAGAAACTTTGGGACTACCTTGGCCTCACCCAGATAATCCAGGATCATCTCTCCATTATAAAGTTCTTACCCGGCTATGGATTCCAGGCACCCAGTATTGACTGCCCTGCATTTTGTGAGGCTAAAACCAAGATTTTCATCTACTCTATTTTCTTTAGAGGTCTCCAAGTCTCTGTAATGCTCTTTGGCAGCACTAAATACTCAGTCCTGGGTACATCATTTTGCTAGGGATGATTGTTTTAAGGGGTTGCATATTACTTGTTTCCTACAAATGATAAACTTGAGGCCAGTGCTATGGAAAGCTTGTATGTCCTATTAACCCTTTGAGTTCCTTAGAAAGCGAGAAATTGACATTAAACTAATAAAACTTCTGAGGTTCCAAGAGAATGACTCCTCTCCCTGAAAAAATAGTTCAGGCTGCACATGCATGTGCTCAGAGAACCTCACCCCTCCCACGTACCCAGAGTTCCCACATCAAGACTACTAAACTGAATAATAAATTGGAGAGAATGGCTTTTGAGCTTTCATTTTAATGTTCTAAGCTTCTTTTTAGCCCACAAGGATAATGGCATTTATTTATAGAATTTAATTTTGTTAGATTTTAATATCTACAAATTGTAACTTAAAAGGGAGGCTTTGTTTATGGAATTTATAATTTCTTCCTAGGACTATGATCATTGAAAAATGTTATATTTGTGAAATCTCTAAGTTGTTGAAATTGTACTAGTGGAATTTCTATGCATTTTATTATTGGAATGTCTTGATGGTAGTATTTGATCTCTGAAATGACCTGGGACACCATGTAGGTTGGGAAATAGAATAGGAAATGAACACTCAGCCTTGGATCCAAACTGGCTTTGAAAGTAGTTGAATTAATCTATTTCTCTGACCCACTTCAGAGCTTTCTGCATCAAAACTACCCTACTCACTGGAAGTCCCAGAGGGGTCCTTGGTGGAGGGATGCTTGATATTAGGAGTGACCCCATAAAAGAGGGAGCAGGATTGTCCCTGGAGGGGGGGCAGCCACACTCCTGGCTGCCCATGGATTCAATGGTGATTTCAGTGGATTGAGAGAACTAAGACCCAGGAAAGACTAGGAAGGAACTCTCTCCACATCAATGACATTTCTTTCCATATTGAAGTTGCTCCACTAATAGAGGAGCAGTCCTGGCTTTTCTGCCCCTCCTCAACCTCCCCCCATCCAAGTTTTCCAAGGAAGGGTGACTTACCTAATTGGTAAATTTGAGAAGAATAAATTTGGTACATTCACCAGACTTGTCTGCTCACTGATAACCCTTTGGGAGGCCCAGCCCAATGCAGAACTATCTTGACCTGGAACCGGGTAGAAAAGTCTACCCAATTCTACGGTTCATATTAAGAAGTCCATGGGGCTTTAATGCCAACTGATAGTCTTTGTCAGTAATAAAGGTGATATTTGGGCCCCTTAATGTTTGTCTTATATCTCAGTTGACTCAGAACCTAGGCATGAAAGAGTGATGCTATTTGCTGGGCCCCTGAAAGATCCCACCAACGGAGAGAAAGAAGTGTTCTTTCTGCTGGAGTTACTAAATTAACAGATTAGAAACCCGGAGCTGCTGGTAGACATCTCATCATTGTATTTGGGAGTGGGGGAAGTTCTTCCTGAAAACAAGCCCATTTGAAGAAGACAGAGTCAGGAGTGTTGGAAAAAGAGGGATCCTGATGCCCCATACTATGTGTATGTATCCAGCTGGGTCTGATGCCTGTCAACTTTTCAGTTATAGGAGCCAACACATTCCCTCTTTTACTAGGGCCAGTTAGATTGTGGACCCTTGCATCAAAAGAGACTTGACCAATACTGTTTAGGGATGGGCTGTTTTTCTTGACTCACAGTTATGAAAACATCTGCCTTTTAATTTATTTCTGAATCAGATAAAATGTAAATTAAAAAGTTGTAAACCATTAGCATGAGCTTAAGAGGTTAATGGGAACAGAGTGAAATGTGATAGAAAAATTAAATATGCTTCCTTAAAGAAGGTGTCAGAAGAAAAGGCACATTAATTAGAAATTACCAGCATTAAGAGTTTCAAACTGATCTCATGTTTGTCTCATTAGCGTTTTAGGTGTACAAATATGCCTATCATCGTAGAAAAGCTTCCTAATGACTCTCTTATCGAGACTCAATTGTAACACTCAGAATATTTCTCTGGGCAAAAGAAAATAATGTGGAACAGCAGAGGATGGAGATTCTACTAGAGATGTTCTCCACCAGCATCAGAGCCATTGGGTCATAGCTCTGAAATGGCAAACCCACTGCAGTACATGATTTGGTGATCACAAGGGAAGAAAAAAATAGGCCTTAAGAGACCAACAGGATATCTAAACACAGACAACTCACTTAACTGTGAAATTGGTTGCATAATTGTTGGTCTGTCTACATCCACATGTAATCATGCATAGGAACGGGAAGAATAAACAAAAGATGGGGGTGAGAAATAGGCTACCCTTATGCCCAAATTTAGGAAAAGAAACCATGTGTAAATCAGATAACTCCTAGCATTCATCATTAGTTATGTGCTTTCTTAGGTTTTCTTTCTTTCCTTTAAATTCAATGGATTCTTAAGGCTATTTAAACATGGTTAACACCACCTCTGAAAGTCACAGGGTGCCTGGGTGGCTCAATTGGTTAAGCATCCAGGTCATGATCTCCCAGTTCCTGAGCTGGAGCCCCACGTTGGGCTCTGTGCTGATAACTCAGAGCCCGGAGTCTGCTTCGGATTCTGTGTCTCCCTCTCTTTCTGCCCTTCCCCTGCTCATGCTCTGTCTCTCTCTTTCTCTCTCTCTCTCGCAAAAGTAAATAAACATAAAAATAATAAAATCACTGTCAAAATTGAATGGCTTTATTTCATTAATTTTCATTAAATCTTTTCATGAATATCCATAGTAAGAGGTTTTTGTAGGGAAGCTGTCATCTCAGTCTTGAATTGGATAAAATGGAAAGTTAATCTACTGAAGTAACACAGGTTGATAAGAAATTCTTTTTTTTATCCCTTATCACAGGAACTAGAAAAAATTCACGCAAAACAAAAAAGAAACATGATATTGTGTACCTGACACTAACATAACGTTGTATGTCAACTATACTTCAACAGTAAAAATGCTTCAATTAAAAAATTAAATGCTACAAGCAATAAAGAAAAGAAGCCAAGTAAAATCACATTATTTACCCTGGGGAGAAAGTCTAGCTAACTTGGGTTCAATCCATACCTATCAAATGTTAACTGATGTAAAACTGTCAATATTAACATTAAAAATTAGATTCCAAGATACTCAGGAAAAAAAATCCTTAATGTCTATAAAAATGAGACAAAAATTTTGATTGCTTTTTAACTTTATGTCCAATAGATGTGCCTTGATATGTCAGAACAGATATTTCTTTAATAACATTCAGGCATAGTGTTAACACTGTAATTTTTTTCTACATAATCTGTATTTTTTACAACTTTAATTCACAATGACAATGAATATAATCCATTTTAAGGAGACTATTTCACATTTCATTTTTTCCCTGAAGAACACGCATGTATAATCATTAAACTGGGCACAGAGGCCTTGCAGTTCAGGCTGCTCAACACGCTTCCAAAAGGGATGCAGAATCAATAAACTCTGACCATTTTGCTGTGTCTTTATTCGGTAAATTAAACTGAATTTGTATCTTGTGTGTGTGAATTGATGTCATCCTCACTGTTACTTGCATACTATCACATTAGTTTGGGTTCTTCACTGCAAGCAGCAGAAACCAACTCAGGCTATTGTAGACCAAAAGGAATGTATTGAAAGAATATCAGGGTTTCCTAGAATCAGCATGAAATTGAAAAACTGGGTTTGGGGTCAGAATCTTCTTTGAGCTCTAGACCTATAACATCTACAAGTGGATTTCTTTTCTTTTCTTTTTTTTTTTTAAGGTTCATTTATTTTTGAGAGAGAGAGACAGAGAGTGAGCAGGAAAGAGACAGAGAGAGAGGGAGACACAGAATACAAAGCAGGCTCCACACTGAGCTATTAGCACAGAGCCCAATGCAGGGCTTGAACTCATGAGCCAAGAGATCGTGACCTGAGCTGCAGACACTTAACCGACTGAGTCACCCAGGCGCCTCAACAAATGGATTTCTTAAAGGCATCTCTGAATCACTTCCTCCCCTTTCCAGACAAACTTCTATCCTGCTTAAAACCCTTCTATGGTTCTCCACTGCCCCCAGTATAGTTGGGTATCCTCAACAAGACGTCTGTGACTTTATTGACCTTGAATGTGTTGCTCACACTAAATTCCCCGTCCCATTTCCCAGTCACCTCCCAGTCCTCTCCAGTCCTACCTCTCTCTATTTTGTCGGCGTCCATTCATGCCAAACTTCCCAACTGGTTTGCCAAAGTCCAAAGCGCTTCTGCAAATTGATTGCAGATATGCCAAGATGTTGAGCCTTTGGACTGCCAGAGGCACAAACTGGTCCATCGACTTGCATGCAATGGTGTGAAAACTACCAGGAAACACTGCTGAATTCCAGCCACGCTGATCTCCCTTCAAGTCCACAAATGCATCAGTCTCTCTTCCACTTCAGGGCTTTTACTTTTCCCCAACCCTTCACCCAACTTTTGCATCAGTTCTAGGCCTTCCCTGACTGCCCACATTTGGTTAGCACACCCTATCATTCAGTCCCACAGAGCTTTTTCCTCCTCCTTTTGAAATATTTGTGGCACTTAAAATGAAATCACTTTCCTCAATGTCTGAGTTCCCCCTCTATACCAAGTAAAGCAGAGATGCAATCTGGTTCACTACTAAATCCCCAGCAGCAAGAACAATTTATGGAATAGATATTCAATAAACTTTGTGGCTGAATGATTGTTGGCAATCTTGATTTCCCAGATTTATGTAAATAAAAAGAATAGCAATTACTGTCTTATATGTGTGTGCTCTTTTGAAATTGGTTTTATGATTAAAATGCTATCTTATTTGGAAATAAAAAAAAGTGAAGCATTGAAAACAAAAAATTGGCAACATGCCTAAGTGCAACCCACCAGTGGGTGATCAGTAGTGAGAACTTGGGTTTCTTGCCTTTCCTCTGTGTTAATTAAAGGTTGGGAAAACTTTGGGCACATCTGTGACTTTTTAAACCTGAAATTCTGTAAGCAACTAGGATTCTTTTTTCAGAAAACAAACATGTTTCCACAGACAGACTTTTTTGGTAGCATGATGTGTTGGCCTGACAAAGTATACCAGTCACCACATGCTCATATCACTTCCTGCTAGTCTGTCTGAAGTTTCAAGAATTTAGGAGAGATTTGTTATGAAAATTCTTGATTTTCCATTATCTATCAATCTTGTGTTTTGATTTAAAAAATACACCTCAAATGTGTTAATTAATTAGATGGAGGGATCTTTGCATAATGAATACGTAGATCAAATTGCCATGATGTACACTTAAATATCTTGCATTTTATTTGCCAATTGTACTTCAATAAAGCTGCAATTAAAACACAAATAAATAAATGTGATAGGCAAAGTTCTTCTGAAAACTTTAATTCATTCATTAAAAGGGGAAATAATGCATTCAAAAAGATAAAGAGTTTCAAAAATATGCTATTGTGATGGTTAGACAAAGAATTCTTTTTTTTCTCTACAATTTTAGGACATTGCTGGCTCTCCACTTGGGCTTTTTTCTAATGATTCCTCACAATTTACAGAGGTAACCTGCAGGGAAAACCTTCTGGTAAGAAATATAAGGAGGTAAATGATAGCAATGATGCATAATTCTGATTTCTTTTCAGTGGATCATGTGACATTTCTGATTATAAATATACAGCAGACGAACACTGGTATGAAAAAATGTACTGTTATGTAATGCATGACAATATGTCAGATGGAAAATGTGAGTCTTTTACTGGAAAGTGAGTTATCTGTTCTTTCCTTTTGTGTTTATCTTCAAAGCCTAAATTAAAAGCAGAAGATGTACTGTATGCATTGAAGATCTGAAAGCCTCTGCGGTGCTCCAGAAATCTCTCGGCAATGTAAAGGAGAGCCTACTCAGCTGGCCAGACAGACTCTTATATTTATTCTCTAGTATTGTTGTGGCACGTTGAGATGACAGGGTGAAGGAAAAATGTACCCTGAAATGAGAATTTCCAACTTCTAAATATTCAACAAGAACCCTAGGGCCAGACAGGGATTATTTTAGACTGTTCACAATGCCCTGGGAGGCGCATCGTGCTGAAAGTTTTCTCATTCAGAAAATATTTCAGTCTTTCATGGTTTTGCAGTGCCTATATGAAAGAGGACTTGATATACGGAGAAATGATCTCCTATATGGCCGCTTGAAATGTATTTATTTTATTTTCATATCACCTGAATAATTTATGTGATGTATTTTGCTACTCACAGAGATGAGGAACTCAAAGGCAATTTTTTAGAGCTAAGAAAGCTTTTTTCTCCCATAAACATCAAGCTACTACTCAGAATGTCCTTATGAGCAGTATAATAAAATAAAAGATGAATATTTAATGTATAAGTAGAAATAGAAAAATTCACACTTACATTATTCCCATACACCTCAATGAATAAAAGAATTACAAACCGTGAAACTAAATGTCAAGATGACAAAACCTCCAAAAGGAAGTCGTTCCAATGGCCAAGAATGTATAAATTATTTCTACTTTCAATACTGGAATAGAAAATTGTACCGCACTTTTTAAATTTGGAAACTAGGAACTAATTTTAAGGTAGCATATGTGATGATAACAATGGGGAATATGAAGTGCTTACCATGCTCCCCAGCCCCTCCCACACATAATTGTCATACTAGCCTTCCTACAAAGCACAGTTCTGAACATATTGCTCCCCAGGTTACAAATATTCAAAAGTTTCTCTTATCTATAGAAGAGTTAAAAACCTTTTTTCTTTAGAGATATATAGGAAATATTTATAGAAAATTAATGGTATGACTGAGATTTGCTTCAAAATAATCTGGGAGCATGGAAAGGTGGGAGGAGTTGGAGACACAGATGGACTAAAACTGGCCATGAGTTGATCATAACAGAAAATGGGTGATAACTACATGGGCTTCATTATCAGATTTTACCCACTTTCGTATGTTTTATAAAGTTTAAAAGAAAAGAAAGAAAAACTCTTTACATTGACTCAGAAAATTTTCTATAACTGCGACTTAATAATTTACCTTTCCTAAGTTTACAGTCAACTTCCTCAGCATCGGAAGCCATGTTCAAATTCATTGTCAAAAATGTTTTCCCTGCAGCACCTGGGTGGCTCAGTCAGTTGAGTCCAGTTCTTGGTCTCAGCTTGGGTCATGATCTCAAGTTCGTGGGATCAAGCCCCACATTGGGCTCTGCACTCATAGCGCAGAACCTACTTGAAATTCTCTCTTTCCCTCTCTCTCTGACCCTCTCCTGCTCATTCTCTATCTCTCACAATAAATAAATTTAAAAAATAGTTTTCAAAAATGTTGTCCCTGAGTGTAATTTTTCTCAACCCAGTGTCTTTGTTCTAGTTGTTTTTCCTTCCTAGAATGTTCTTCTCTTTTAGCTTCACTTATTTTCTGAGCCTGGGTACCCTCTTCTGTAAAATAATGCTGTTAGACCAGATGACTTCCAACATCTCTTCTACCCTATGATGACTGAGCTTGGTTGACCACTCAATCCTAAAGAAAAAAATTTACTTAGGAATAAAGGCTATATACTTAGGAACCAACTAGCCACAGTCTGATTTAGAACCGATAAGCACCTCCAATATCAAGTTGTTTGGGGATTTTTGATAACATTAGGTTTCCCCCCTTTTTTTATATTTCATAATTATTAACTTCTTAGAAACATATCCCAAATGAAAGCTGTTCCAAATAGTCTCTAATGTCTACTTAACAAGACATCAGATGATTTCATGGAATGAGTGTGCCTTAGGGAGAGAAGTAGTTAGAGACAGAACAGATCACAGGGACTGCCAATAGGAATTTGGCTAAAGAGCATGAGACTATGAAGCATGGAAAGGAAAAATGCCTAACCCGATTTTGGCTGTCTACATATCATCCCAGCACTGTTCCCCTTGTTTCAAATGACTTAAAGGAAACATTTTTGCTGCATGGATTTCCATTATTAAATGTTAACTAAAATTATTTGAAGAATAAAAACTCCTAACAGCCACTGAATTTAACAAAAGAGCAAGATTTTTTCCCCTTTTCAAATAAATGTTCTTATACTCTGATTATAAAAGTCACGCACATTTTACTTGTTATAGTTTTATGATAATTAGAGGAAATTCTCTTTTATAATTATTCTTTTCCAAAATGTTCTTAGAGATTGAAACCAAAGGACTTTTGGTACATATCTCCATCCCTCTTTGATGAAAGTACCTCTCTTCACCTCACCTACTGGGGTAAGCATCAACAACAGGCATGTTTGGGCTCTGTGAGTTTATCTGATACTAAATACAGTTGATTGGACTAGGAGTTAGAGATTCTGTCCACCAGGATTCTATAATTGGGACTGAATTTAATTAATCTGGATGGGTAATGCCCAATATTAAATCTGAATTAGAACACATTTGGTTGATAGTAACAGAAATAAAAATTCAAATGTGTTTATACAACATATAAATAACTTATTGGCTCATAAACTTAGAAGTCTAGAGGGATTTTAACTGCTTTGCTGGATATAGGTGTTCAAATGACACCTTCAAGACTGAGTGTCTCCATTTCTGAGTTTGTTTTCTTTGGGCTGTCTTCTTTCCCAGGCAACCTCTTTCCCTATGGAGAATGTTACCCACCAGTAGCTTTACACCTACGTTCTACTATTTTAGCAGCCCTAAAAGAAAGTACAATTATTAATTAATTGTATAAAAATTCTCAGGAAAGATTTAATTGGCCTAGTTTGGATTGTGAGTCCATGAACCAAGAGCAAAGGCTAAGGCATTTCAATGCTCTGATTACCCAGAGTCAAGTCAAAATCCCACATCTGAAGTCATCTATGCCTAAAAATCATAGATGGAAAGTGGAGAAGGAATGGTTCTTCAGGGGAAAGTCAAGGTGTTTATCTCATCATGGGATCATATATTGAAAAAAGAGATGATTGCTTTGGTTAATTGGCTCTTGGTTAATTAGTCTGTGGACTGGCCATGTAGGGCCAGTCTTAGATTAGTCTGTTCTTGGATAGGAAATATATAAACAAAAGTTATTAGCAGAATGGACTAACCAGATGGCTATGAACCCAGGCTTTTTGTGACCTAAATGGCTATGATGCTTTCCCATTCTTCTGACTGGAGGTTGAGGCTTAAGCAATGGTCATTGTTCATCTTGGCTTGGGTTATGTTGGAAGGTAGTGACTAAGGCATTTGTACCAATCAACTGATGATGAAAAAGCATACATAGTACTCCTGGGTAGTCGAGATAAATATTGAAAGTTCGTTTACCAATTTCCTGGGTTAAATCTCATACATCAGGAACGAGCCTGCTTATCCAATATAACACAGTGTCCTATTATTCCAGTGGGCCTTACTGGTTTGTTTGCTTGTTGCTATGGTCTGAATGCTTGTGTTCTCCCAGAACTCATATGCTTAAATCCTAATGCCCAAAGTGATGGTATTAGGAGAGGGGAACTTTGTGAGGTGATTAAGCTGCACCCTCATGAATGAGATGAATTTTTTATGAGACCAGAGAGAGCTCCTCAGCCCCTTCCATCACTGTGAGGACACAATAAGAAATTGGCAGTCTGCAATGCAGAAGAGGGCTTTCACCAGAATCCAACAACACTGGCACTCTGATCTTAGACTTCCAGGCTCCAGAACTGTGAGAAATAAATTCTTTTGTTTATGAATCATCCAGTCTGTGGTATTTTGTTATAGCAGCCTGAATGGACTAGGCACTTGTTTACTTATCTTTGAAGAAAATGAAATTATACAGACCTAGTATTTGCCAACAGGCAGAATATGTGGATTCAGTGTCCAAAGAAGCAGATATAATCAGTTTCTTATTGCTACAAAATGAACACTTTTTTGTGAATTTGAAATAATTTAGAAAATAATTTCTCCTCAACAACAATTGCAGTTGACCCTTGAATAACATGGGGGTTAGGGGTGCCAACCCCCCACATAGTCAAAAATCCACATGTAACTTTTGACTCCCCCAAAACTTTCCAAATAGCCTCCTATTGATGAGATGCCTTCTCGGTAACATAAATAGTCAATTACAATATATTGCATGTGTTACATATATACTGTATTCTTACAATAAAGTAAGCTAGAGAAGAAAAATTTTTGTTTATTTATTTATTTTGAGAGAAAGTTCAAATGGGAGAGGACAGAGACAGAGAGAAAGAGAGAATCCCAAGCAGGCTCCACACTGTCAGCCCAGAGCTTGATGCAGGGCTCAATCTCACGAACAGTGAGATCATGACCTGAGACGAAATCGAGTCAGATGCTCAACCTATTGAGCCACCCAGGTGCTCCAAGTAAAAAAAAATGTTTTTAAGATAACCATAAGGAAACAATAAGGAAAAAAAAAGAGACTCCTAACTATAGAGAACAAACTGAGGGTTGATGGAGGGTGGGGGTGGGGGATAGGCTACCTGGGTGATGGGAATTAAATAGGGCACTTGTGATGAGCACTGGGTATTATATGTAAATGATGAGTCACTAAATTCTATACCTGAAATCAATTTTACCATATATGTTAACTAACTAAATTTTAAATAAAAACTTTAAATAAAAAAAAGAAATCATAAGGAAGATAAAATACATTTACAGTACTGTACTATATTTATGAAAAAAATCCACATATAAGTGGGCCCACCCAGTTCAACCTTATGTTGTCATGTTCAAGGATCAACTGTATAAAAATTCAATTTAATTTCATTCAAGTTTCATCTCCTTTATAAGTCCTTTCTTGATCACTCTGCCTGTATCAATTTCCTTCCACTTTTTCTTCCATCTTCTTTTCCTCCAAAAATATTATTTATTAAGTTTATTTATTTTGAAAGAGAGAGAGAGAGAAAGAGCATGAGTGGGAGAGGGGTAGAGATAAGAGGGAGAGAGAGAATCTCAAGCAGACTCCATGCTAGCTATCAGAGCAGAGCTCGACTTGGGGCTTGAACTCACGAACGATGAAATTATGACCTGAGCTGAAATCAAGAGTTATATGCTTAAATGACTGAGCCTCCCAGGTGCCCTCCTCAATAATTTATTAAATGTGTTACTCACTGAGCAATTGCTATGTACCAGGCAGGCACTGTGCTAATAATTTTCATAGATTATCTAATCCATTCAACAAGTAGGATACTGAAGGTGATGCTTGTTTCACAGAACCACAAAGAGGCTAAAAAACCTTGTCCAGTATCATATAATTAGTGAATAAGCATAGCTTTGAACCCAGACAGCTTGACTGCTGAGCCCACATCTTCAGCCACTTCCCAGCTCAACCTCTCACAGCACTTTAGTCTGGACCATTTATCTATACCACAGTGCCTGGCACATAATAAGCAGTCAGTAAATGGTGGTCATTGATTTCTTTATTATTACATTGCAATATTAGGTTCTCAAAAAAATGTCCTGTATTTTCTTCTCCCCGTAGCACAGCCCCCTACAACTTGTTGGGCATGCATAACACTTAATGTGTCCTTGGATTTAATCTATCAAATAGACCAGAAGTGGAAACATTCTAAATATCACTGTCTATTAGCAAGAGTAATGCACACTTTTTTCAAATTTAAAAAGGAGAGGTCGTTTGTAATTTCTTCAGTTCATAAATGTATTAATTATTTCAACTCTTAACTATTTTTTTGCCGTTAGACTTGCTGTTATTTATTGCATACATGTTACCTCCCTTGCTTGACTATTCCAGTTCTTTTTTTTTTAAGTTTTTATTTAAATTCCAGTTAGTTAGCATACAATGTAATATTAGTTTCATGTATAGAATATGGTGATTCAACACTTCCATACAACACATGGTGCCACAAGTGCCCTCCTTAATCCCCATTACCTATATCACCCATCCTCTCACCCACCTCCCCTCCAGTAACCCTCAGTGTGTTCTCTGTAGTTAAGAGTCTGTTTCTTGGTTTGCCTCTTTCTTTCCCCCGCTATGTTCATTTATTTGTTTTGTTTCTTAAATTCCACATGAGTGAAATCACATGGTATTTTCATTTTCTGGTGACATTTCACTTAGCATAATATTCTCAAGCTCTGTCCATGTCATTGCAAATGGCAAGATTTATTCTTTTTTATGAATGAGTATTATCCTTGGCTATTATTTTTAAAGTGGTGCCAGGTAAAAAATGTACCATGGATTCTCTGGAATACATTCTCAGATTCTTACCAGATTTATAATATTTCATTTTATTTTGTTTCCAGCTTTATTGAGATATATTTAACATACAACGCTGCATAAGTTTAAGGGGTATAAGGTAATGATTTGATACACATATATATTGCAAAATGAGATTAATTTTATAACATTTTCCAACTACTTTTAATATTGACTCATGGAATAATGAGTATTATTTTATAATTTAGAATAGAACTAAGGTTAAAATTTAAATGTGTTAGGAGAACACTGACTACATTTAACACATTAGAAAAATTCTCCAAGGGTTGCCATTTCCAAAAATACACCCCATCCTCTAGTGGACATCTTGTACCTGGAGAAAGATCCCAAGTCATGGATAACACAGTTATGATAATTGAGGATTTTACATCCAAGATATTTGGGATCATGTTTAATATATGTGGTAGACAAAATTCTAAAATAGTCCCTTAAGATTTCTCACTCTAATATGATGAACTATCAAGCCCAGATTAGTTACATTATATAGCAAAAGGGATTTTGCTGGTGTAACTAAGGTCACCAATCAGGTGTCTTTGGGTTAATCAAAATGATTATCTGGACAGGCCTAATCAATCACATGAGTCCTTTAAAAGAGAGTGCTTTCTCAGGCTTGCGGCAGAAGAAGTCAGAGATTTGAAGCACAAGGATTCAACATATCCTTGCTGGCTTGAAGATGGAGGGGGTCACATCGAGGACCAAAGAGGAGCTTTGAGCTCCTGGCAACAACCACAAGGAACTAAATTCTACCAATAATCTGACTGAGCTTGGATCTCTGCCCCACCTTGATTTGGGGCTTGTAAGACCCCAACCAGAGAATCCAGGCAAGTACGCCCAGGCTTCTGATATACTGAACTGTGAAATAATACTTAAGTCTTATTTTAAGCTGTCAAATGTGTGGCAATTTGTATACAGCAATAGAAAACTGAGGTAGGATTTTTTTTAATTGTTATTGATTTACACATATGACATTGCCAGTATTCACTGTTCATCTATAGAAATAACGATTTCATTTCATTCAAATATTATTTGGATGTGTTCAATCTGTTATTATTTGGCTGATGGGTTCTCATAACTTTGGCATCATAGGAACATAGCCAAAAAAAAAAAAAAAATGTTTACCCACTCCTTTATCTTTTACTCTCCAAGATGCACACATCAGAAAAAAAAAAAAATGCATATATGTTTATCATCTCATCAGTCTTACACCAGAGAAAATGTCTCCTACCTCTAATTATGTTGTTTCTAACTACTGCTATTACCAATTTTGAGCCATATTAAAGCTTTTGTCTTTTCTCAAATGTAATCTTGAAGTATTTGAGGTCAGAAACTATATGTTTATTTCCAATATAATTTTTTTTACATAAAACTCTCTTAATAAATGAACATTGCAGGGGTGTCTGGGTGGCTCAGTTAGTTGAGCTTCTGGCTCCTGATCTTGGCTCAGGTCATAATCTCAGGTTCATGGGATCAAACCTCACATCAGGCTTACAGCTGTGCTTACAGCGCAGAGCCTGCTTGAGATTCTCTCTCTCTCTCTCTCTCTCTCTGCCCCTCCCAGTTTTTCTCTCTCTCTCAAAATAAGTTAATAAACTTAAACAAACAAACACTGCAATGTTTAGGTTTCCAATGGTGACCTTTTGAAATTCAAAGAGTATATGATTCAGTTATGCAGAGTGATGTGGGGGATTTTGTTTTGGCATGATGACAGTGGGGGTGGGGTGGGGGGGATGTTTTACAGTTGAAACTGTAGATTGAAACATTTTTTTCCTACAAAGTAAAAAAGCAGTTGAGAAGTGTGGTAAGTTCCTATGCACAGAAACAGGACTCCAAGAGCTGATGATTGAGCTGAGAATTTAACAAGCCATCTTTTCAAAACAATTCATGAAAACCTTTAAGAACAAAAAGGAGCAGAAGAATCTTCATTGGCATAAATAATACCAGCAATCGTGTTTTCTTTACAAAACATGTAATTTTTTGTACTCTACATATGTGAACCAAAAGACTCAAAAAGTGAACTCAGTGTAAGTAGGCACGTTTTGATGCCACAGTGAGGATTTTGAGACAGAGTAAAGACCAAACAGCTCCTCCTAGTTGTCATTGAGGGTGCGGCATTTACTATCAAATCAGGAAATGTGTTTCTGGTGAAGCTTAACTCTGGGATGCAATAAAGAAATTAGTCATGTGTTTTGACCACTGTTGCCTCGATAATGCTGAATCAATGTAACTCCATCCATCTGGATAAAAAGAAGCTGTGGCTAATTTATTAGAAAAGTTATAGCCAAGACAGTAGAATCCATCTACTTATCAAATCTTCAAGACCATGCTTCCAAATTAATAGTGTCCATTCTTTGGGCAGCTTTTGTTCATGAGTTTCCTCTCATAAATTTTAGAATTTGCCAAGTGATTTCACCAACAAAATTTCGATCATTTACAGCATTATTTTAGGAGTAATACATAGAAACTATTTTCAGAAGTAATAAAGGAATACTAATAGTATAAAATACTTTATACTTGCAATAATCTTTTAATCTTGTTAGAAAATAGATATTGTTCTCAATACTTTAATTTGCAAAAATTCATTTCCAATGGTCCTCTTCTTCCACTTAGCCGATTTTAAATGTTCCTGATTCTTTTTTGTTATTGTAAGCAGAGGCATGATGGTTAGTTTTAGTATATTGTATTAACTAACATAAAAGGGAAAAAAAAACTTTGAAAGAGTTGACATCATTACATATTTCAATAGCTCTTACAGAATATTAGGATTGGAAGAGAATTTGGAAGTCAACCAGTAGAATACAAGCATGAATGATTCTCCTTCAAGTACCATCACCAAGTGATCATACAGCCTTTTTGTAACTAAGGCAGCCCATTTCAGTCTTGGATAGCTCTTACCATGAAGAAGTTCATCCTTAGGTCGAAATAAAATCTCTACCTCCCTATCATTTCTATCCATTGTCATGAAGGTCAAAGTGTACTTAAGATTGTAGCTATTTTGTTCTTATCTTGCTAGTTATTATTTCATTATAGATCTTTATCTAGTCACTGAAAATTCTGCCAACATATTCATTCTATCAAGCCATATCCTACATTGTACACTGACATATATTTCCATAGAAGCAATTCCCACAAGTAGGATTTTAATTTCCAAGTGACATACTCTTAAACATTGTCTCAGAAGCCATTTCATTCTTTAAATTCATGGACAGCCATTCTGAAACACTTATGAAACACTCACATGAACTCCAAATTGTGAAAATGAGTTATATTGCCTTTGAAGTCAAAGGTATTTTAATTCCTCCAAATAGAAATGTTAAAACTAAAATGTCAGAGTAAGCAATAGTAATGCTAACACAGTTAATACTGAAGATAAATGTTAAACATGTGCACACATTTCTTTGCAAAGAGCATCTGCAAATGTAGAACCAAGAGTGGTTTCATTATGTACGAATCTACCTGAGAAGTTATATTAGATTGCTTTACATGCCATATCTTGGCATTCTCTAAAATTTAAAAAAAATTCACAAAGGTTTATTTCCGGAGAACATAGCCGGTAATGACTATGACCGTACGTTTAGAAAAGAAGCATCTTTACCCTCTTCCTGATGATTTTCCATAAGCACAGTCCTGGTAATTCTCCTTGACCTTTATCCCATTTTGTCTCATCTCTGGAGAAGTGAAGTGAGTTACTGAATTGGTAAATGTGGAAAGAATAACTAGACAAGCCAGCTGAACTCTGCACTCCTTTTTCCCCCTAGGTATGGAGGCTGGTCACTAAAATCTTTTTTGCCTCTCTGCTCCTCCATGCATCTGGCCTTGCTAGGACAGTCATGTGCCCTCCGTGGGTCACTCCAGTCCAGTGGGGCCTTCAACTGGCAGAGGAGCCTCCCTAATTCCGGGCACAGTTAGCAGGTCCATCGTGAATCACTACCTCCATCCTAGCCCTCATTGGCCGTCTCTTTAGGATGCAGGCAGGGAAGAGATGCCTGTTTTGTGAACTGCACTGCCCACCTCCAGGGACCCCAAAAGAGGAAACCATGAGGTAGAGTAACAAAGATTTTCTGATGACTTAAACAGAGGGGAGAAACACAGTTTTTACTCTTGCTAGAGATAAAGCTTTATCTCTTCAACTTTTCTCTTACTTAGAAACAAAGCAAGTTCAGATACAAACCCATATTCCTTGCTAAAATATGTATTTCAATTTTCTGGGTATAGACAAAATACGTACATGAATGGTTAACAAGTGTAAATGTGTCATTATTTTATATTCAGTCATTTTTGAAAGTGAAGTTTAAAAATTGCAAGTGATAAGAGCTGTTTTATAATGACGTAATTTTTTTTGCCCAGAAATAATATAATTCAACATACCTGTTTTGCACATAAGGAAACTGAGGCACAAGTGGTTTTTTTTTTAAGCATAATCAAGGTGACACAGATGTATGTACTGATAAAGCAAGGACCAGAGTGCCAGTTATATAAAACTGCTAATTGATAAATATGAAGCCAAAAGCTGCTGTAAATGCCACTCTGCAGACCACTCTTTGCAATATACTAATGATGTGGAGATGTAGACAGGTATAATTTTATCCAGTTTTCTTAAAAAGAGGGTGAAAAAATAAGTACTTTCCCTGAAATCATAAGGCAAAGAAGAATAAAATCAATAACCTAATTTTTGTTAGTGTTTCTTATATCAGAGTACACATATTTAACGTTTGACAATTAATTATACATTGAGCAATTATACGTTGCAGTATATACTTTGTCTGTATACAAAACTTTTGGTTAATTGGCAACCCAAAAGCATCTTTGTCTTAGGGTAATAAGGACCCTTAGACTAGGCTGCTCTACTACAGATTTTTAATCATATTCCTGAGTAAATAAAAGTGAAAATAGTTGAGGCAAGAATTATGCAAATTACATACAACGATTGGCCTTCAAGGCAGCTTTGTTATTGTTGTCGATATTAATGACATCGTATAACTCAAGTTTTCGGCAGCATGCAGCAAACTCTCCCATCTCACCAAAACTGAGCAAGCTTTCCACTGCGTCCTCCTCTTTGTCAGGAACAATAAATAATGTGCCCATTTTCAGTCACATTGTTTTATGCGCTATGAAGTCGTTTGAACCTTACGGCCTTCTTTCACATCAGCGATTCTGACAGGAGGCTTTTCTTTGAATGCTGCTGCTTAGGCAAGAGTCCAACATCGAGGCGGTAGATGAGAAAGCATAAAAATGAATCAGGAAAGCTGAAGTGTCATTTGGGAGAATGGCAAAAAAGAAATACAGCGTCACAAATCAAAACAGATTGAGGGCCTAAAATCCGTGGTTGAGCAGACCTGTCTGTGTGACTCTGAGAACTGACTTACCCCAGGCATTGTCACCTCTGGCTTGTGGAAGCTTCACTATCTAACCTCCCATCGGGACACTAACTGAACGTTTGTGGCGCGTTCCATTCAGCATCCCGTGCTTGAGGAAAGGATACGAGAGAAATGTGAAGATGACCCCCTGCCCTTATGGGGTTCATACTTTAGTTGGGACGAGAATGCCAAACAGCGGAAATAACCAGACTACAATTTCGAAGTAAAATCTCTTAAACAACTTCCACTCCATCCATGCACCGTATTGGCCTGTGCTCTGCTTTCTGTCCATGGAACATAACAGTGATGCCACGCATCCTCAAAGCCATGGTCCTGTCCACATGTCAATCAATGCTCTTCTGCTCCAGTCAGTCGGGTTTACCAGGGCTCAGTTCTTGGCTACCAAACTGTTTATTCCATTTCTACTTGTTTTCATAATCATGCAATTTAATTAAATATTTTTGAAACTTTGAGGTACAGAAGTGTGAAAAGAGCGTTTTCTTTGAAAATTAATTTGAATTACTCTGAAAAGACATGATAAAGTGCAGAATGTAAAGTATTGCTTTGGAATTGGGTGTGAACAAGGCAACTAAAAAGAAGATTAGAAGAAATATTATAGTCATCTGGAAAGATACTTCACTCGGATGGTCAACAAACTTTTTCCTAAAGGGACAAATAGTAAATATTTTCAGTTTTGTGGTCATGTGGTCTCTCTCACTATATAACTCTGACCCTGTAGCAAGAAAGCAGCCAAAGGCAATATGCTACAAAATGGGCATGGTGGTATTCCAGTAAAATGTCATTTGTGAACACCAAAATTTGAATTTTATATAATTTTCTCATGTCATAAAGTATTATTCTTTTGGTTTTAAAAATATATGGGGCGCCTGGGTGGCTCAGTCAGTTAAGCATCAGACTTCGGCTTAAGGTCATGATCTCATGGTGTGTGGGTTCGAGTCCCCCGTTGGGCACTGTGCTGATAGCTCAGAGCCTGGAGCCTGCTTCCGATTCTAGGTCTCCCTCTCTGTCTCTTCACCTCCCTGCTTGCACTCTGTCTCTCCCTCTCAAAAATACATAAACATTAAAATTTTTTTAAAATTAAAAATAAAAATATAAAATCTGTTCTTAGATCACAGCCTGCATAAAAAAATGATGGGCTAGATTTGGCTTCTAAATTTGCCGATCTGTGGGTTAGGTTAGGTATCTTAAAAAAAAAAAAAAAAAAGACAGGAATTTGGGATCGCTGTATTGAAAGGCATGTGCATTTTGTTTCCAGTGCTTATTTAATTTCATTTAATGCAATATAGCCCTGGTATAATTTTGAATATTTTTAATAGGTATACATTAGATCATCAACACATTCTAAAAATAATAATGAACCCTCCCTACAGATTTCTGATCTAGTGTCTACGACAGAGATTGGTTAGGTAGACTAGAAGAGAGATGAAGAAATTGTCAAGTGCCTCGTTGTTCAAATGTCCTCTTGGTCAGGATGTGTCAAGGTATCTGAGCTCTAGGAACAAGACTTTTTCTTCCTTCCCAAAGAGTTGAAATAAATCTTGTTTGCCAAAGACAGCTTGGGTAGTGGATTCTCTCGCTTGTCCTGGCCTCTCATCGTCCTTCCAATTTGGAAAGCTACTGAATGAGAGAAAAGTACAATATCTATCTCCAATACTAGAATTAATACAAATATTCAGTTTAAATCAAGTGTTTTGATAGTTCTTTTTCTTTATTATTTTGCTTTTTTATAATTTTATTCTATTTTTATCAAAAGATAATGAGTAAAATTTCTTTTGAAGTTTATTTGTTTATTTTGAGAGAGAGAGAGAGAGAGAGAGAGAGAGAGAGAGAGTGGGGGAGGGGCAGAGAGAGAGAATCCCAAGCAGGCTCACACAGTTAGTGTGGAGCCCCACGCGGGGCTTAGATTAACACCATGAGATCACCACCTGAGCCGAAGTCTGACACTTAACCAACTGAGCCACCCAGGTTCCCCATTAGTGCAAAGTTTTTTTATGAAAAACAGCTGTTCTTACCCCACCCCTCCCCATCTTTCCTCCATTACCTTACTCACCCCCCTGTAAAGACACTTCCCAATTCCACCAGAATATCTAATAAAATCAATATTCAGAGTTTCTGCTGCCCTATTTTTTTTTAATTTGTGAGTTATTTCTTGCTCCCTGAATGCCCATACATATATAGATTACTAATGTTTTTTTATTCATACAATAAATCTCTTCTCTACAGTCACTGATTTTCGAGTTTTCATTTATTTTGTTTTTCATTTTCTCCTATTTCTTCCATTGTCGCTCATTCAAATCTTTTATTTTGTCTTCTGTGTAAGTCCATTCTGCTCTTTCTTCATGTAAGAGGTTTTCCTCAGATGTTTGGTGACCGTTAGCTGTCTATTGAGATTGAGAATTGAGGCACCAAAGATCTGACTGGAAACTCTGCGCACATGATGAAGCCTAATGACCGACTGACATCACTATAGGTGATTGGGGTTGACATCTGGCTGTTTCACTGTATCTACATATCACTCTCTCCAAAGATACTTAATCCAGAGAGAAATTCTCCCATCTGCCACATGGAGAGTAAGTGTGTCAACTTTCAGTCAATCCTCCTGTTTCAGCACTGGGTTTCCCTTCTACCACTCTTCCTGCTACTGCATTTGGTATTTCTGGGCCATCTATTCAGTAAGCCATATTCCTAGCTCCTGCTTCATGAGGTGAGGATGTAGTGAGTTGGCCCTTGGTTAGGTAGACTAGAGGAGAGATGAAGAAATTGTCAAGTTCCTGCTTATAGAGAGACATTCAAGTACTTCTCAGTCCTTCATTTCTTCCCTACCTTTAGAGGTACCCGGTGCCTCCAATTACTTGTTTTATTATTTCTTTAACATTTGTTCACTTTTAAAAGACAGAGAGAAAGCATGAGTGGGGGAGGGGCAGAGAGAGAGGGAGACACAGACTCTGAAGCAGACTCCACGCTCTGGAGCTGTCAGCACAGAGCCCAACACCGGGCTCAAACCCATGAATGGCGAGATCATAACCTGAGCTGAAGTCGGCCACTTAACCGACTGAGCCACCCTGGCACCCTTCTGGGGCCTCCAATTATTGACAAGAGACATGGCAACGGGGCATCTAAGGAAGACTGAGATAGACCCCCACTGTTGGTTAATGTGAAAGCTGGGCTGCTATAAAAAAAAAGATGATCAACAACACAGAGGCTTACAGCATAAAGGAGTGTACTTCTTTCTTATGCAATTGTCCCAGAATGAATGGTCCAGGTCAATGGTGAAGCTGTGCTCTGCTCACATGAAGAGCAGAGTCAGGTCCCAACCTGTTTCCAAGACATTTTCATCATCTGCAGGGTAAAAGCTGGATGCTTTCCAAGCTTGTGTGGTTTCAGCTGGTGGGAAGGAATAAAAGAATCTGGAGGAGGTATGCCCATTGAATTAAGTCCCAGACCCACGGTAGAGACACATCACTTCTCACATTCCATTGGTGAGAACTATTTCCACTGCAACTTCTAACCACAGAGGAGGCTGTGAGATGTAGTCTCGCTGTGCACAAAGCAACTAACTGTGGAAGAAGAGAATGGATCTGGTTGGACAGTCTCCACCGTATTCCTTACAAAACCTCAAATAATAGAAAATTTAAAAAACTTTCTAGTAGGAGTGAATTCAGTGCTTACCATCAAAGAGTTTACAGTGCTATTGACAATGAGAAAAGAATCCATGCAGATTTTTTTTCAAGAAGCCATAGAAATATGCCAGTGTATGTAGAAAAGAATGTAAGTGTAATCAAAATAAGAAAAATATCAGATTGGGCCAGAATAATCAGAGAAGGCCTATAATTGTTATCATTGCCACTAATAATCATAATTTTCCTATTGATTTTCTGACTTGCAAGCAGAGATAACAATCAATAACAACTTCACACAGAACACAAGTTATGTCACCTTATTTACATACTAATTATATTAAATGATAATAGATTCCAAGACTATCTATCAATTAGCTTAATAACCATTTAATTCAACACCTAGAGAAGCCCCATGGTTATAACATTTATTTCCTGTGGTGTCTTTTCCATGGATTTGAGCTTAGACTTTCTTCCAATTTCAGTCTTTGACATCATGTTCCAAGAGAAATAAAATTTATTGTCAAAGAGTAAAGTGATAGAAAAGGACATAATGCTTTATTAGCTAAAAGGAAATATGAAGACAATAGTAAAAAAAATCTATGTAATAAAATACTGTCAAAAGTAATATTTTTTATTGGGCACAAAATAAAAGAGACACAAAACTATCTAAAAATGCATATGTAATACATATAACTCCAAGTTACGTTTGAAATAAGGCATAGTATTTTTTCAAGTTACTGATTAATATATTTAAAATCTCTGAAAACTGAAGAGCAGTCCCACTCTCAGCTAAGATAGGATCATAGGAAACAAATTTACAATCTCACCCGAAACAACTTTTTAAAAAAGTGGGGGGGAGAGAGAGAGATTGAGAGAAAGAGAGAAAGAAAAAGTGTATGAAACCATGATCTTCAAGACACTGAGTATCAGGCAACAAGGGACAGTGATCCTTAAGAGACTCAAAACAAATGGCATAAGAAAAAAACTGTAAACTGTACTTGATCAAATTAGAAAAGTTTACTCTTCAAAAGATACCATTGTAGAAAAAAAAAAAGACAAGCTATTCATCAGGAGAAAATATTTTCAAAGCATATATCTGATAACTTGTATCTAGAATATATAAAAAGTTCTCAAAACTCAATACAAAAAAAAAAAACAAAAAATGAGAAAAAGGTTTGAATAGCCACTTTACAAGAGATGTATAAATGGATAAGCACTTTGAATGATCCTTAACATCACCAGTCATTAAGAAACTACAAATTAAAATCACAAAGACATCACTACATACTTATTTAAATGGCTAAAATATAAAGGATGGATCATAGTAAGTGTTGTCAAGGATGTTAAGAAAGTATAGTCCTCATACATTGCTGGTGGGGATGTAAAATGGCACAACTAGTTTGGAAAACCATCTGGACTTTTCTTAAGATGTTAAAAAATATATACCTATGATATGGTCCAGCCATTCCACTCCTAAACGTTTACCCACAAGAAAAGAAAGTATATGTTCAAACACTTACATGCAAATATTTCTTGCGGTTTTTATTTCTAGCCATCAAAAACTACTCATATGTCCATCAACAGATCAATAGATGAATATATGGTGGTAAAACTATTTAATTGAATACTATTTAGCAATAGAAAGAATGAACTATCCATAAAAGCAACAGCATAGATGAATCTCAAAATAATTACACTGAGTCAAAAAAGTCAGGTACTGATGAATATATACTGTATGGTTCTATTTATATAAAACTCTAGAATGTGCAAATTAACCCATAGTGACAGAAAACAGCTTAGTGGTCACCTGGGGATAGACAAGGCAGGAGGGTGGAAACAAGGTAACCTTTGAAGGTGATGGATAGGTCCACTATCTTAATTGTGGTGATCACTTCTTGGGTGTACACATATACCAACATTTATCAGATTGTACACTTTAAGTATGTGCAATTTATTACATGTTAATTATAGCATTAAACAGTTAAAGAATCTTAAGGGAACATTTTAGAGAAAACAGTATGTCCTTGTTTTTTAAATTTTAAAAACTTCTTTAAATACAGCTTTCTCTAAATAATCTGTTATTATTTGGGAATAACCAAAAACACAATTTGATGGAATATTAGAGCTGGCTGTCTAGATTATAACTTTAAGCAATTTTAATTTACCCACAATTAAACAAATTTGGTAAAGAACAGAGAATGAAAAGATAAAGATTTTCACAAGTAAAGGAGAATACTTACCTTCTAATTTCATATTATGTGTGCCTAAATTGAAAAAACTTGGGGCACCTGGGTGGCTCAGTGGGTTAAGTGTCTGACTTCGGCTCAGGTCATGATCTCTTGGTTTGTGAGTTTGAGCCCCGTGTTGGGCTCTGTGCTGACAGCTCAGGGCCTGGAGCCTGCTTCGGATTCTGGGTCTCCCCCCCTCTCTACCCTTCCCCGGATCATGCTATGTCTCTCTCTGTCTCTCAAAAATAATTAAACATTAAAAAAATTTAAAAAATAAAGATAACTTCCTCAGAGAGGTTAGATAGTATCAGAGCAAATTTAATGCTCTAATCATAATTTATGCTTAGTATTTCTCTCTTCCAAACTGAAATGAGTTTATAATTTAGGGTCTGTAAAAATTTGTATTATTTTGCTTCAAAACTTAATTGGACAAAGCAAATGGGAAGATTAATTAAATGGGTAAGTTGTTAAAGTACCAGGAATCTTTCAAGAATTTTGTACAAATTGACAAAAATGTGACCACTGTGCTGTAAAAAATAGAGAATAAATTATCAAGTATCTTTAGGATGAGCTACAACTGATCACACAGAACTGACAAAGATGTGATACATATTTTGATTTCCAAATTAATAAAAATAAATAGATTCTCTAGGTTTTTTTAATTTTTTATTTTAATGTTTATTTATGTTTTTTGAGAAAGAGAGACAGACACAGAGCACAAGCGGGGGAGGGACAGAGAGAGGGAGACACAGAATCCAAAGCTGGGTCCAGGCTCTGAGCTGTCAGCACAGAGCCTGATGGGGGGCTTGAACTCATAAACCACAAGATCATGACCTGAGCCCAAGACAGAAGCCTAACCTACTGAGCCACCCAGGCACCCTTGGATTCTCTAGTTTTCAAAAGATGATGAAAAGCCTCCAAAAGGTATAAATGATTAGTGATGCATCAGGTCTGTCTAAGAAAGTTTGTTTCTGCATAAGGAATTTATCTACACGAATTTTGGTAAGACCTTGGTATTTACTGCTCACAGGAGTAGAGCAATCCAAACAAGCTTTCCTTGACTTTACAAGCTCTCAGCTAAATTATTTCAGTATCTGAAATGACTTAAAAAGCAAAGCTCATCTTTACACATATGAAAAATGTATAAAAACTTTAGCTTTTCCATACATGCCATTTGTAGATTTATGAGGGATTTTTAAAGATAAATTTCCATTTTTGATGTGGTAAGTCTCTTGATCCCATATTCTTTGTATGAACCAAATTGCTTGGTGGATAAATCAAATTATTTCCAAGGGAGTTAGGAAGTTACAACATATATACTTAAAAATAAAATCTTGTTTTGTTTTCTTTTCTTTATAATTTATAATCATTAGGTCATGTGCTCCTATCATCAGAGCATTTTACTCTGGGAAAGATATAATATTTGAGGGGCACATATTCAGCAGAGAAAAGGAAAACATAAAGGCCAAGACGTGGGAAAAGCAAGAAGAAATCACTGACTGAGTCATATTAGTTGCTAAGTTTGGAAAAGAATTCATGTGTCCTAAATCTATTTGGCTAAAATTTACAACTTAAACCATAGCTTATGTGAACTATTCATGTTATCCTTAGAAACTGTTGGAATCTGTATTGTTAGAGTTCAGCAGGAAATAGAATTCAAATGATTTCCTCTGAGACACTTTGGTGAAGGCCTGTTAAAGAGGTATGGGCATAGCCAAGGGATAAAGAAGAAGGGATGTTTGAGGCTCCCAGGGACCAGGGAGGTATGAAGTTTTATTACTTCTAGGTCTGTCATCATAGGAGGGAGCCAGTGAGGGCTGGAGTATCAGAGAACTGTCTGGCAGGAGACGTCGCTCCAGAGCAGAGTTCCTCCCCATTTCTTTTTAGTTATCCCCACTTCAACTGCCCCCACTCCAAAAATTAAATCTAACTCAAATTTTACCTAACAAAATAAATTAACAACAAAGGAATAAGATTTTATCAGGTAGGGGTGTAGGGGTGAGTTGTTTGGGTTCTTTTTTTTTAACCCCCACTCACTTCTCAAGAACCAGTTTCACCCTCTTGGGGGCAATATTGCTCCCACTGAGAAAGAACGCATGTTCTAGAGACAGGCAGCTGCCCCCCAGAACTGCGGCCCTGAAACAGGAAACAGACTTCAAAAGAAGCACCCTGACCTCTTTGTCCTCCTGCCCTCCAGCAAGCAAAGATTTCTGCCATACAGTCCAAGGGGTCAGCCCCCAGGTCAGAGCAAGGCAGTGAAAAGCAGAGCATGAAGATCTGCGAGGAACCAAAAAAAGTAACCATCAAAGAATTTTTCCAAATTTCTTAACACTTATAGGGAACACATCTCTTTGGGGGAAGCCTCGTACGCCTTGGCAAAGAACATGGATTTTGTGTCAGGAAGAACTTGCTTGAAGTTCCAGCTTTGTCCCTCTCTCACTACACCAGCTTAAGGACCATCTTTAATCTCTGGAGGCTCAGAGAGAAAAATGAGGCTATTTATATCTATTTCTGGCAATTGCTTTGACAATAAACTATAATAACAGAGGCAGAGCACTTAGTAATGTGACCGGCTGGATAAATAATCACTGAATGTGAATTTGAGAGTGCCTATCGTGTGTCCTTCTTTTCTTTCATTCATAGGTGCCAAGTACTTACCCAATAGTGCCCTGTGTCCAGTACTGGGCAGGCAGAGTAAACAAGACAGAGACTCTGCCCCACCATGCTTGTAGTCTACTGGAGTCAGGTAATGGTCTTCTACATGAGATTCACAATATCAGAACATAGGCTGTTGGAAGGAAATTGGTTCACAAAAGAATGGCCCCAGATACCACAGGTGACAACTAGTAACATATCAGGTAACAGAGATCTGTGTGACATCTTCTGAATAAATTAGTCTTCTGTTGACTAAATCACCCACTAAATTCTTTAGCCAATTGTTTTGCCTATATATTTGTTCCAGAGGAAGATCATTAAGTGATACCACAATTTCAATAGGACTGGCAATTCAGAAAACATCCTTCGAGTTACTTTTCTAAACCTCAGACCCTTATCTGTAAAAGTAAGTGAATAGAGAATAGTATTTACTTCAGAGGGTTGTTGATGGTTGAATGAAAAAAAAAATGCGTGTAAAGCACTTAGTATCAGGTCTGTCTCAGAGTTAAGTGCTTAAAAAAATCTAGCTATTTAATTTATTTCTCTTTTGGTGCTAGAATCTTTAAGACCTGATGCAGATACTTAAACTTGCCTTAGTTTTCCATGTTTGACACAGTAATGATTTTAGATTTTTTTTTAAGATTTTATTTTTGGGGCACCTCGGTGACTCAGTGGGTTAAGTGTCCAACTTTGGCCAGTTAATGATCTCATGGTTCATGAGTTCAAGCCATGCTTCGAGCTCTGGGGCTGACAGCTCTGAGCCTGGAGCCTGCTTCAGATTCTGTGTCTCCCTGTCTCTCTGCCCCCCCCCTCTCTTTCTCAAAAAAATGAATAAACATTAAATTTTTTTAAAAGATTTTATTTTTAAGTAATCTCTACACCCAACATGGGGCTTAAACTCCCAACCCCAAGATCAAGAGTCACACATTCTTCCAACTGAGCCAGCCAGGAGCCCCAAAACAGTAATGATTTTAAATGTTTATTGCATCTCAGTAAAATTTTTATAGTTAATGAGAGAGTATCTTAAATTTATCTAGAAAATGGTTCAGCAAAGATTTAGAGATAAATATATTTATGCTTTCACTTTTATAATTGAGTTGAATGTCTTTAATTTATTGTAACTAATTAATCATTTTAAAAAGTTGGTAGAAAGAGTGTCTACTGACCACCTATATGACAATAGCCTTTTGTTGGCTTGAAAATTTATTTAAGAGATAATGTGTATTTTTAAGCATCTGACACAACCTTCATGATCAGCTGCATATCAGAAACTGAAAGTATGTAAATGTAAAAGGATATAAAATAATTTAAATAGTGGAAATCTTTTCAGTTTTTTTAAATATTTTAAGTTTTAATTATTTATTTATTATTTTTTTTTAATGTTTATTTTTGAGAGAGACAGAGAAAGAGAGTACATGCTGGAGCAGGGGAGCAGCAGAGCAAGAGAAGGAGAGAGAGAATCCCAAGCAGGCTCCACACTGTCAGTGCAGAGCCTGATGCAGGGCTCAAAACCCACAAACTGTAAGATCATGACCTGAGCCAAAATCAAGAGTTGGACTCTTAACTGACTGAACCACCCAGGCACCCCAAATACTTTAAGTTTTTTAAAAATAATTTGTAATGTTTATTCATTTTTGAGAAAGAGAGAGGCAGAGATAGAGGGAGACAGAGGGTCTGTGCTGTCAGTACAGAGCCAGATGCGAGGCTCAAACCCACAAACTATGAGATCATGTCTTGAGCTGAAGTTGGATGCTTAACCGACTGAGCCACCAAGGCACCCCAAGTTTTTAAAAAATTTTTTCAGCCTTTCAAAACAAACCTTTAAAGACACTAACATAAAATAAAGCAAAACTGAAAAAAGAAGCAACACACAAAAATAAAACTTTTCCCAGAAACTGTTACCCATCTTGGGAAGCTGGAAATGTTCTCTTAGAGTTGGTTAAGTGTTCCAGCTACACAGTAGTTAGTTCTGTTTTACTGGATGGATTAGACTTCTTCGAAAAGCCTTTTGGGAGTTAGTCTAATGAGAAAAGAGTACTCCTGTTTAAAAAAGTGGCGAGGGGGTGGGGGTGGGGGGGGGAGCTTAGATTAAAGCTTTTAAAAGTGCTGATTAAATAATAAAGTAACTTAAAATATAAACAAAATACTTATTAAGTGGAAGCTGGCTAGCTTTCAAGGGATAAATTAACGCCCTTATCAAATATTTTTTCCCTGGTTGTAGGTGCCCTGTCAATTACAGACAAACTGCTTAGACATTCAACCCACGTGGGCTGCCCTTGGGGCAATTTATTTTTCCTTCTCACACCTGTGTTTAATGAGTAGCAGTTTTGCAAGCTTGGCCATTTTCAAGGGAAGAAGATGGGAAGGATTTCATGCCAAAAAAATAAAATCAAGGTAAGAAACAAAACTACTGCAATTTATCTTTCTCCAGCCATGAAATAGAAAAAGACACTACAGTCTCTTAAGGCAGAAAGTTCCAAAGGTCTCTAGTCAATGGCCTTCCCTCTAACCGGACTGAAAGAGATTAAGAACAGGATAAAAGCCAAAGGTTTTCAGGAAAAACAGCCTACCTTCCTTTAAAGTAACCTTTGGGTCAAGAAGCTATTTCTTATCAGGGCTAAGATTTTTTTCTAATAGAAGGGTTTCAGCTAGCAAGGGTATTGTCTGCCATGTGTGTATTAGTCTTAAAGGAAACTCATTTTCACTTGGAAAAAAATTGCCTTTTAAAATTTATCCCTTAAATTGTTTTTTAATTTCAATCCTCTTTAAATGACTGGATCTGATAAATTCTTTTTGTGCTTAACCATAATCTTCAACTAATAGTCAATTCAACTCAGATTTCCATAATTGTTCATAATCCTCAATATCCTCCTCTAAAACAAAACATCCAAATAACACCCCCCTCCCCACGCACGAGTATGTGTGTTCCTTTTTAAGTTGCTCTAAATAAATTCTGGGAAAATCCTATCACCACGGCACCTCCATGGAGAAACAAGGCACAGTCCTAAGCAAGGATCTGTTCTGTCTTGAAACATACATGTCATCTCACAAATACTGGGTTTCTTAAGGAGTTTCTGGCATAGAGGGACAGAATCTGCTACTGTATCAAAGGCAAACTTCCTTTCAGAAAGATGAAGAAATGAGGCCACCTTATGTATGGCTGCAGCCTCTTGGGAGTGTGTCCTTGACACAAAATCAGAAGAGGTACAAGTGAAAAGAATAAAGAAATACTACTTTTTGATCAATTTTGTTAAAAAACAACTTTATTGAGGTGTAATTTACAGAATGTCATAATTTTCACCCTTTTGAAGTTACAACCCCATGATTTTTAGGAACTTTGCCAGGTTGCACCCTTCCCAGCACAGTCTGGTTTTAGAACATTTATTTTCATCACCCCAGTAAGATTTCTTGTTCCCATTTACAGTTAATTCCTGGGCCCAGCCCCAGACACCTATGAATTTACTTTCTGTCTCCTTTGTCACACTCTCCTATCCAAATCAAGATGAGGAAAAAGAAATCCAAGGATATATCCTGCAAGTAGAAGGATACTATTTACTGAAGAATCCATCCTATCCCAATAGTCTCCAGAATTCTTAAGAAATGCAAGGGAATCTTGGACCCTAGGCATATCAGTTGAGTTAGAACAGAATCAGAGAGGTCTTCAATATTTAATTAACTCGCTAGTAAGAGATACTAGACTTACATAGTTACAAGGGATTTTGATAATGAAAGAATACCAAGGCAAGCCTTGTTATCTTAACCAAAGAAATGTCTCCGTCTCCAAAGTTTAAGAATAACAACAAAAGTTCAAGTAAAAGGGTAAACTTCCAAACATTCCTATAAAATTCAGTCTCATATTTTTATATTTTTGCTTGTAAGATATTAGAGATATACTATTTCCTTAAATTATATTTCAATAGGATTGAAATATAAAAGTTTCTTCTCAAATGTAAGGTAGTCCTTTTTCCTCCAAGCTCTCATATATATATTATTCTAATGTATTTTGAGTACAGCAAATATATCAAAATATCATGCTGTTGGTTGACAAAATACTTTTCTAACCACTTATTTCCTTCCCCCAGAATCTATGTATTTTAAGAAAGCTTTAGTTTCAGGTTTATCTTGCTTACATCCTGATTTCCAGGTATCCTTCCCTCTGGCTTCCCAGAAATTTACTAGGCATTTTACAAGGGGCCCTTTTATACTTGAAAGAGAAAACTGCTTTGTTGAATGATGATGAGAAATTAAAAAAACAAACAAACAAACAAAAAAGTCTAACCCAGACAGGACTCTAAATTTGGGGAAACCCATGGCACTCTCTCAACTTGAAACGTTGGTCACAAAGATTACTCAAGGAGTTATTTTATACTACTTGTAAGAAACTGATATTTGCTGTGGGGTTTTTTTAATCCATGCGTTAATAAAAGCAAATGTTAGTTTTGTGTCTTTGATGTGTTGGGTATTTTATAACCATAGAGTTCTTTAACCCATGGCAGTTACTGGAGGTGGAACTTTTGGAGAAAACAAGTACTTGCAGAAATAAACATTTTCCCAGTACTTTTCATAGGTTCTTAAAGCAAACAGGAGGTCTGCACCACGAACATTACTTCTGGAAGGCAGAACTTTGAGTCAGGGTCTCTCTGGAGTTGCTGAAGAAAACTGGAGTCTTCCTTTTGAAGACCTTTTTAAAGCCGAGTGTGACTCCGGTTTGTCTGAAAACAAACTGTTGTGATGAATTGCTAAATGCTAGTCTTCTCAGATTCCCTTTCAACCCTCTGCGTTTAGAGGGAAAGAGGGAGAGACCTTAAATGGGAACTTTCCACATTCTTGGAATATGTAACAATTGAGATGTATTTTTTTTTTTTTTTTATTGGCAGCAGGGGCTGGGGGAAGGGCATTCTGTGATGGAACTGATGTCTACCAAAAGAAAATGCCAAATAAAAGCAAGGAAGGGACTATTGGGAGGCAAGGCTGTGAATGGTCTTTTCTTAGCTTTTAGTGAGTCAGACAAGATCTCTCCCCCCGTGTGCAACAGGCTTGGTGAACGTGGACAAAGACATGAAGACCTTTCTCTCTCCAGGTTTCAGGTCATCCACGACTGATTTCACTTTGAGTGGAAACAGGCACCCCATCCCCAGGAAAGAGACTTTCCCGCACATTTTTTAACTGCTGCTTTGTCTTTCCAAAAAGAAAACTCGTTCTCTGAATTTCCCCCAGATCCTCCAAGCACCCCGCAGAACTTAGTAGAAGCTCATTAAAGAATCGCTTTCTCCCCCCTTCCTCAGAACCCGGCAGGTACAGCCTTCAGAAGGGGAGAAGTCTTGAATAGGAAGCTGTGAAGGCAGAGAAAGCGAGTCCCAAGTCAGTGCACATTAGACCAAAGAGAGGGAACAGGAGGGAAGCCAGCCCCGCCCTGGGACTGTAAAGTCTACATTCCTCCAGCTGCAAGGTGGTGGCTACTTTATGGTTTTTCCTCCCCCCAAAATACACTCCAGCGAGCAGACTTTTTTTTCTCAGAAGTGATGCAATTCCTCAACTTCCCCCCGCCCCAGTAAAAAAGAAAAGGAAAGGCGGGGGGTGTCTTGCAACCCCTTCGCCTCGCTCAACTCCAGCCCCTCCCTTTCCTCCCAGTCTACCCCTTTCCAGCCGCTTCCCATCCCTCCCCCTCAGCCCCAAGAAAGTTTGACGACCGCAAAGGAAACCAAAAAAAAGTTCCTTTGCCCCAGTCCTGGCGGGCGATCAGCATCTCTTTTGTTCGCGGCGAACCCACAGTCCCCCTGACGTCACCCGGAGTCCGGGCCAATCGGCGCGCGGTCGGCGGCGGCGGCGGGGGCCGGAGGGTGGGGGGAGCCTGGCCGTCCCTCCTCCCCGGCGCCCTGGGCCTCGTGGGGGGCGGGAGGGGACCGTCCCATATAAACCCTGGCGCTCGGGGCTCGGCCGCCCGCGCCGGCAGCGCTTTGCAGGGGGAGGTGAGGGAGCTCCAGGCGCGAGCGCCGGAGAGGGGACCTGCAGCCACAACTTCTCTCGTCCTCTCCTTCCCCTCTGTCCCTCGGGCCGTCCCCTTCCCCATCCCCTGGCCCCTATTTTCTTGGGGTCACCAACCCACAGAAGGCACTGGAACCTTCTCCCGCAGGTTGCAAAGGGAGACAAACTTGGTGGCAACTTGCCTTCTGGTGAGGGCTTCTCCCTCCCGCACCGTCTCAAGATGCTCAGGGGTCCGGGGCCCCGGCTGCTGTTGCTGGCCGTCCTGTCCCTGGGGACAGCGGTGCCCTCCACCGGAGCCTCGAAGAGCAAGAGGCAGGCTCAGCAAATCATTCAGCCCCAGACCCCAGTGGCTGTCAGCCAGAGCAAGCGTGAGTACCGACCGCGGGCTGAAACAGGCTGTCCCCGGGACGGGACCCTGAAGCCAACCAAAGTTGTGGCTGAAGTTTTGCGCGCGCGCGTGTGCGGCGTGTGTGTGTGTGTGTGTGTGTGTGTGTGTGTGTGTGTGCACTCCTTAATGAGAGTTGCCGAACGAGGGCACAAAAGGCTCGGGGTTTGAGCAGCCTGGTTCCGAGGGCCTTAGAATAAAATAATGCATTGGAGCACAGGGGTTCCCGCAGCGCTCTTGTCAGCGGTACCTATTAAAGTCGTCCTCCTATGAATTCATCCAAACTTGCTTTTAAGGAGGAAACTGCCTTTACATTTTCCATCTGGTGTTAGTGTGATCCTTACGCTTCAGATTTTCTTTGTTACTAAATAATTGGTTAAATATTTTCAAAATGGGGGTGGTAGGAGGGTGTCCAAATAGTTACATTGTTCCGAACTTGAAAGCGATGTGATTGGTTCACAGTGCTTTGGGCCCTTCAGGATACTTCTCCAAGAACAGATCTGAATTCCTCTTCCAGTTTTTCAAAGACACACCCTCCTATAGCCTGGGCTAAAGGAAACTGCTTAAAGTTGTCCTTCTTGACTTATTACCCCAGAAAAGCATTGAAGGTCTTTGCATATTTTAAAATGTAATTCCAGGTATCTGTCTTCCAAAATGTTTCCACTCCTTTGATGTAGACCCCTGGCCAGATGGAAATGACATCATTGTATAACATTTAGCTAAGTTAAAAGAGAGAAAAAAGGAATACCTAAATATCTACATGTACGAATTGTGGTTAACTCCTTAGATAGCTAATTTCTATATATTTTAGAGTGGAATATTCTGCTCCTCTGTTGATTAACTTATTTTTCTGTTTGTTGCTTAGTCTTGTCAATTTAGTTGTGTAAGAAAATTCCATAATTTAGAAAAAAGAGAAGATGGAGATGTAATCACTTTTTTCTTCAATCATTTATAGCTGGCTGTTATGACAATGGGAAACACTATCAGATAAACCAACAATGGGAGCGCACCTACCTGGGAAATGCCTTGGTTTGTACCTGTTATGGAGGGAGCCGAGGATTTAATTGCGAGAGTAAACCTGAACGTAAGTGGTGGGAGCCTGGCAGTTAGTATCTTTTGATATATGGAGAAGTGGGTGCTTGTTAATTAAACTTAGCATTGGTAACAAAAATATGTATACCATTTTCCCAGTAGAATTGTCTATCATTTCCTCTTTAAATAACTGTTAATAACTGCTTTTATTTGTCTTTTACATGTTACTTCTACCTTTAAAACCAAACAACTAGTGTATCTGAAAGTAGTTTCTTGAGTCTACTTTTTGTTTTATTCTCTCAAAGTTTTTGATGAGAAAATGAAAGATTTTGTGTTTTCCCTCCAAAGAAACCACTTATAAAATTTTAGTTTATTAGAAAAGAATTTCAAATCTTAAACTACATGTAAGATTACGGGCCAGAAAACACTTTGGGTACTCTATTATAAAGTGATTTGTCAGTTACATAAAACCAGGAGCTGCTTACTTCAAAGTTCTCATTCTTTTATGACCATTTTTCTGTTTCTTGTAAATTATAACAACACCTGGAAAGAAGCACGGATGAGGCTAAAATGGAAATAGGATTAAGACATGACAGTGCCTGGTGGGAGGTGGAGATCTTCAAATTGTTTGCTTTTAGTGTGGACCTTGGTTTGAGTGAGCCAGAGATTACAATGGAAGCCTTCCTTCACAGTCTAACCAGTCCTAAAGTAGTGCTTAATACAGCTTTTTCCTAAGGGCCTGAGAATCCTTTACAATAGAAATTAATTTACAGAAAATCAGAGAACTGGTCAAAGTTCAAAAGTTGAGCTTCATTAAAGCCTGCAGTAAAATCTAGATCTCCCATTTTAATTTTTTACATACTTCTGTTGTACTGT
This sequence comes from Panthera uncia, assembly GCF_023721935.1. Classification (NCBI taxonomy): domain Eukaryota; kingdom Metazoa; phylum Chordata; class Mammalia; order Carnivora; family Felidae; genus Panthera; species Panthera uncia. The sequence goes on from NW_026057584.1 coordinate 21,660,732, forward strand.
GCTACTCATAGAATGAAAAAGTGAGTTTTTCTTTGGATGGGATTAGTGGAATAAAAAAGCTTTTATATATGTGAGGCTCACATGAACTTTCTTTCCCTCCTCAGCTGAAGAGACTTGCTTTGACAAGTACACTGGGAACACTTACCGAGTGGGTGACACTTATGAGCGCCCTAAAGACTCCATGATCTGGGACTGTACCTGCATCGGAGCTGGGCGAGGGAGGATAAGTTGTACCATTGCAAGTAAGGAAGACATTCTGCAAAATGTCAATAAAATAAATGAATTTCTCCATTACCGTCACTGTCACTTTCTGCTATCCATGACTGGATGTTCCTAATTCGGGGCTTTACCCCAGGTGACTGGGTGCTCTTATGTCATCGCCCAACTGGATCCTGTGCTTCTGGAAGATGGCTCTGTGCACAGGTGGAAACAGTGTTTAGTTTGTATGGACTTGTGAGTACCCAGTGGATCTCTTGAGTTCCATTTCAGTAAGATATGCTTGGAGGAGTTGTTCATTTTAATTTACCTGGACATCTTCAAGCTAGACTGATCAAGTGATTAGGAAGATGGTCAAGAAGAGGTGAATTAGCCATTGTGTGGTCTGCTCTTCTTGTTTGTGATGCAGAGACTTCTTGCATCCCACAGATACAGTCTGACTTCTTGTGACTTATAGGATTTACCCAGGAAACAAATCTCTATTCCCAGGGATAATATGGAATGGTTAGCCTACTAGTGTTTCCAAGGACCTTTGGGGACTGTGTTGACTCTCATTAATTCCCGTTTAGCTAAGGCAGCCTTTTCATTATTATTCACTAGGCTACCAATAGACTCTATTAACATAGCATTTAGTGGGGCACCTGGGTGGCTCAGTCAGTTGGGCATCTGACTCTTGGTTTCAGCTCAGGTCATGATCCCAGGTTCATGGGATCGAGCCCCGCATCAGGCTCCACACTGAGCATGGAGCCTACTTAAGATTTTCTCTCTCTCTCTCTCTGTCTCTTTCTCTCTCTCTCCCCCTCTCCCCTGCTCTCTCTCTTTCTCTCTCTCTAAAAAAAAAATTAATATATTAATTAAATTAAATTTTAAAAAGAAAACATTTAGTTTTTTTAATCCATCCTTTAAGTATAAGTTACTTGAAAGGCTTCTGTCCAAAAGAACAAAGCAGTCCTTTGTCAATAGACCCAATAAGCTTTTCCTGTACTTAATGTTAGGGTTTATTCAAGTTTATTGGCAGTCTTATGAATTAGTGGTCCATAGTGCTTATAATCTAATGGACAGTTTGGCCTCTGATGTGCCACTGTGCTTAATAGCTTAGAAGAGTACCCAGATTTCCACACTTGATAGGTGTGCATCTATGTGATTTCCACCAATGTGACATTTTTTATGCTGGGGTAAAACATGGGCTCTCCCACTCCTGAAAGCTGGAAAGCTATGCCCAGTGTGGCCTTTTCATTCCGTCAGCCTCAATCTGCCTGCCAGCCTTTCTTTTCTGCTTTAGGACCCAATTTCCTGTGATCTCTCTGAGGAACCAGGATTTATGACCTCTTTCTTTGCCATTCAATTTTCTGTGTGATTTCCCATCATGCTTAACCAAGACCCAAGTGACCAGACCTGTTAACTTTCCCCCTGCCTCTGATGGGAAAGCTGTTGTCTGTGTTCTTGCTTTGCCTAACCCAAGTACCTATCCTGGGTGGAACGTGAGACCTTTTCTTTCCTTTCTTTCTTTTTTTTTTTAACTGAAATATTCTGTCTTTTTCTCTAACATTTGCTTTTTATCTTGAACAGACCGTTGCCATGAAGGGGGTCAGTCCTACAAGATCGGTGACACGTGGAGGAGACCACATGAGACCGGCGGTTACATGTTGGAGTGTGTGTGCCTTGGTAATGGGAAAGGAGAATGGACCTGCAAGCCGATAGGTGTGTGGCTCTGAGGGACGACGGAGAGGCGGGGAGGCACAGCCAACATGGTGGATTGCACCAAAGGCCCTGTGGACGCGAGATCTGAATTCCAATTCAAAAAATAGGGAAGTGGAAATTTTATTTCAACTACTGAAATAGTTCATAATCCACAGCCCTGAAGGAATCAGGCCCAAAAGTACTAACATTGGTAGATGTCTTAATTTTGTTTCAAAAGGACAGGATCGAATTCAAAGATTTAGGAAACAGTCATTTCTTTTGTCTACTGTCTCATCGCTGCTTTCTCGTTGGTCAAGATATAAATTATTTAAAAGAAAAAAAATAGCACTTTTGACATCTTTCTTTATTGGAACACGCTGGACTGAAACAATACTGTGTGTGCTCTGTCACACCTTGGTAATTTTTCTTTTTCAAACTCAAACTTTTTGAGCTTCTTTTGGCCTTAATCTTAAACTCTATAAACACAAGTCTAAGTCTCTGCCTGTAGATTTGAATATATAAATTGTTCCTGAATCAGACTTTTTGTGTTGTAGTTATTACAGAAATCAGATTTTAAACAGCTTTCTTGTCTTTTTTTTATGCATTCATAATTTAGATCGGAATTGTGGGTGTTTTGTCCCCCACAGATGAATACATATACAGATCCTTTTCACTCAAATACTTGTGTGAGAAATGTTACTAGCTGAATATATATAGTCTATGTACTTATTAGGAGAATAGAATTTCCGCCTGCCGGCTCGTCTTGGGCTTTCTTTCACTTTGGTTACTTACTATGTGCTTAGTTATAGGGCGTGCCTTTCTTTTTGAACAGAGTACCACTTAAAAAAATGTGGCTGGATTTTTGCTTACACAATATACTTTAAATTACAAGGAGCCTGCACAATTCAAAATAACCCTTTCCCCCCCGCCCCTGTTTTTCATCCAAATTTCCTTACAGCTGAGAAATGTTTTGATCATGCTGCTGGAACTTCCTACGTTGTTGGAGAAACTTGGGAAAAGCCATATCAAGGCTGGATGATGGTGGATTGTACCTGTCTGGGAGAAGGCAGTGGACGTATCACCTGTACTTCTAGAAGTACGTCTTAGTTCTTTTGCTCAAGATGAGGCGAGGTATTGTTTTCTGGATTCCTAGAGAGACCTGTATGTAACGTGATGTCACTTATAACACACCCACCACACCAGCATGCTTTGGTAACATTTGGATGTCAAGAAAAATTCCACAATCAACTTATTCTGTTTCTTCAAAGAAAACTATAAAGTTTAATAATAAGGTCTTCGGCTATGAGTGACTAAGAAAGATCCCAAATATGCATTAAAATGCCAAATATGCTGTGGACCTGAAGATTAGTTGCAAATGTTTGATTAAATTATCACTGAGATATTTTCCAAGTATTAAAAGCAAAGAAATCATCAAAATCCATGCAAATACATCTTTGGGTATGTAGGTACTATTAACAGAGAATGGAGTGAAGCTCTAAAGTTTTAGGTTTCCTTCTATGTTTGAAATTTAACTGGGGCATATTCACTGGCAAAACTGATGAAAATAAAAAGTACATATAGGTTAAAATTATGTGTCTACGTGGGACTAAGGACAGTGTCTCTTACCCAAAGCTCTTAAATAGGCTTCTTAGTGCCATAAAGAAGCTGACCTCTAGCACCCCTGCTGCTCCTTCTAGGATTGTCTGGAGGTCCTACCTGTTGCCCTAGGGACTCAAGGCTCCTCTTTTGAACTTTTCAGACCAAAGGCAACTAGTTTATTGAAGCAAAACAACCATTAATGTTGCTGGTATAAATAAATTCTAAGTCAAATCTCAATATATTGAACCTATTTTGTTTATCTAGGTTAAAGTGTTTAACCATCTTAAAATGTTCAAACTCTAAATTTGAATTCTTTGCTAACAAAAAAATGAGTCTTTCATGGAAAGTGATAATAATTCTGGCAGACTCTTACCCAGAAACTTGCTTGTTCATTAGATCTTTTGCATTTAGAATGTTATTATGATCATCAGACTTCCAAGACCTTGGTGGCAAAGTTTTAGCTCAAAACAAAGTAAGTGTCTGACTCAAACCCTCATCTATTATTTAAAGTTCTTCTAATAGCAAGTTGGGGGAAAGTTCCTCAAAGAAAAGTCGTGTATTGCATGAAATTTTGTAAGTCCCCAGTTTATACAGGATGGTATAGGAATGCAAAAAATAAATTGGACATTAGTACAGCCTCCAAAAGCACTTACTTAGTCGGTCAGGGAGATAAGAAAGGCTTATACATATTCATTTTCTACAAAGTGTAATATTAAGGGCTTCAAGAAAAATACTGAAAATAGTGCTACGGGGGTTTAGGGAAGTACTTTTCCCTGGGATATGGAGAAAAGCTATAATATCTTCCTCCAGACCTCCATTCTGATGCTAGATCAATGTGGGTGTGTATTTGTGTGCACTTACATCAACCGTCTAATTATGGTCTCTTTCACCTCGTGCTGTGATTTTCTGATTCATACAGAAATCAAATCCTCCCTCCTCACATTGTAGCATATGGGCAAAACTGGATTATAACTGAAACAATCTATTTGTCAGATAATTGAACACATACACTAATGGCAATTTAGTTACAAATGATCACTTTATGTTAATAATTCCATTTTTCCATGAAAGGTTCACACTGAGCCATTCAAAAGAAGCCATTTGACTGGTAATTTTAAATAGGTGTGTGTTGGGGAAGGTTAGAAGAGAACATTTTAAAGAAGTTGGCAGTACTCTGAATTTTCTTACATAACAAATGAAAAAAGAGATGCTACTGTTTTTTATAGCTTCTTTGGGGCAGTTGGGGGGAGACCTTTTGAAACCTGCTTGCCTCCTATTGTTTCCCACTTTCTAAAGAAAGTCCCCTGTTGAAAGGCTGGTCATATCCAGCAATTACTGGGAGAAAGCTGGGAGAGCATGAGAAGGAAAGAGAGGGGGAAAATAGAAAGCCAGAGAATGAATTTGATCCAAGGACCAATGTGAAAACAATTTTTTTTTAAATTAATGGACGAAAGATGATGAAAAAGTCCTTTGGCAAAAGCGAAGAGGAACGAGACTAAATCCTACAAAGTCACACATCTCCCTTTCTGCTCTAACAAATGGAATCCCATCTTTCAGAAGGTTGACACCTGTGGTACCAGAGCCACATAGAAACCTACCACCAGAGAATAGCTCACCAAACTTTAAACCACTACGTTCTTTTTTTAGCGTTGACTTGAGCATTTGCCCAGCTTGACATGACGTGTATATTGAAATGCTTCCTTTCTGATACAGACAGATGCAATGACCAGGACACCAGGACATCCTACCGAATTGGCGACACGTGGAGCAAGAAGGATAATCGGGGGAACCTGCTCCAGTGCATCTGCACAGGCAACGGCAGGGGGGAGTGGAAGTGTGAGAGGCATGCGGCTCTGCAGACCACGTCCGCTGGTGAGGCACAGAACTAGCCAGAAACCGCAGCACGTTTCGAAACCTATTTCTGCAAATCCATCTTTCCTTTGACACGCCATCTGAGGATGAGTTTGCCATGTTTCTGCTAATAATCTGAGTTCATTTACAGACTGCTAGTTGTTAAAAACTTTGTTTAATATCAGGTTTTAAATTTTTAAAAAATGAAATAAAAATAGATCTTAGAGGGAACAAAAGGAGGTTTAGCCCCAAGAGATTAAACGATGTTTAAGGCAATGCCAATGTTAAAAAACCCACACAATTAATATATAGATATATATGTAGATATGCACACATATACATTCACATACATATGCATTTTTTTACATATGCATTTTTAATACCTAAAGTGCATTTTAATGGAAATGAAAGGGTTATGATGGGTTACATGACTACTTGGTTCTTCTGCTAGGAAAAGGGAAAAAAGTACATTTGTTCTTTTCCAAACTGGAATATGTTTCCTTGTCCTGACATTCAGCTTTCTTTGTAGCGGAAACAATTCTTTATGCGTGGTTTCCATGCTCCAGCAGACTTTGTTGCATTCCATAAAATAATGCACAATCATTTTCTTCATGTATTGGCATTTACAATTCGAGAAATTCAGAGGAGGCCTAGGGATGAGAATGAATGACACAATGTCTAAAGCACTTAAAAAAAAAAAAAGTAGTTTTCATTATTTCTGGCACAAGAGCAAGATCTTTGCATTGTAACTTGTTTTGTAAGAGTCTGAAGACAGAAATAATGGCGATCACGGGTGTGTGCTTCTGTTATCCTTCTTAATATGTTCTCATCAAGTTTTCACTGCATAATGTACTAGCATTATTGTTTAGCCCGTTATCAATCAACCATTTAACCATAAATAAAAATATTATTCGTTTAGATTTTTCTCCCTTTGGTGAATTTTCGTCTTGCTCTGAGCACTTCCAAAGGTAAACAAGATTAGACTTGGTAGTATCTTTGAGTTATTTGATTATTTTCATTTTTATTTTATTGATTGATTGGTTGATTGAGAGAGAGAGAGAGAGAGAGAGGGAGAGAGAGAGAGAACAGGTGAGGGGCAGAGGGAGAGCAAGAGAAAGAGAGAGAATCCCAAGCAGGCTCCATGCATAGTGTGGAGCCCGAAGGAGGGTTCCATTTCACAATGGTGAGATCATGACCTGAGCTGAAATTAAGGGTCGGACACTTAGTGACTGAGCCACCCATGCATCCTGAGGTTTTTGATTATATCAGTGAAATTACTGCTAACCAAAAAAACAAACAATTATAAACATCAATCTACTGAAATAGTTTGTTTTATTTTTTTCCCTCCTCCAGCTCCCCTACTGAAATAGTTTAAATTAAAAGGGTAATTGAGGTATAACAGGATAAGGATTCAATAAATGTTATCTATTTTTATTAATATTACTAATATTATACAGAAAAGGTTCTGTTTAAAAAGTTTGAGAAGCATTGGGTCAAACAAAATGGATCCTGCTTCTATGAGATCTTTGTGTTACTTTGTACTGTGGCTCTTCAGTGGGGTATATACAGATGCCCACTCCCCGGTGTGTATGACCTTGGGACCCATTGTATGTAAAGTGTCTTTGGGTTCTAGTGGTGAGCAGGGCTTAGAGAGATGCTGAATTCAGTCCATCAGTTATTCTGGCATTCATTCTGACTCTTCTTCTGTGGGCCTGGCCTTTGAGAGAACAGATTTCCAACAATTTAGAGAAAAGATCAACATATTGTGTTGTCTTACTCTGAAAACAAAGCTGTGTTAAGCGGATTGATTGGGTTTAGAAACACACACACACACACACACACACACACACACACCGATTCTCAAATAATCCTGGGGGGAAACAAAATGTGGAAGGAGGAACAACTTCTAGAGAATCCAGAATGGCTGCCCAGGATGCTTTCATTGAGCTCAGAGTTAAACAGACGGCCACAGGTCTGCCGCAGGGTGTCAGGGACTTCTCAAAAACAATATTGGCAAGAGAAATGCCTAGTTATATTGAACGTATAGAAGCTGCTAAGAGAGCGAGGGTGAGGCAGACCATTCCAGGAGAAGGGAAAGACATGAAGACAGTACAGGGTACAATGAGTGAATGAGGAGACAAGGCTTACACCAAGGAAGGACGTGGTCAGAGGTGAGCTGGAAGAACTTAAGTGTGGAGGATTATGAAGCTGTGGACCATGTTCTTCCTGGATTGAGTGAGGAATTGTTGAGGGCATCTGCTCTGTTGAGTGGCAGGATAATGTCTGTGATTTAGGAATATAATCCAGATAAGCTGGAAGATGGAGACCCTTTGGTTAGACTCTTATAGGTTATTTCCTAGGCTGAACGTAAAAGCTAACAAAGGGAGGGGCATTTCTTTTCAGTTCCAGATCAGTAACACCATGGATTTCAGAGTGATCTGTATGGGACCCTGAAGATCCCCACTCCAGAAAGTAGTTAGTTGGTTTCTCTCATCCAGCTTTATGACTTTCCTTTCTCATGCCCTTAGGATCTGGCTCTTTCACAGATGTCCGAACCGCCATTTACCAGCCCCAGCCTCACCCCCAGCCTGCTCCATATGGTCACTGTGTCACAGACAGTGGTGTGGTTTACTCTGTGGGGATGCAGTGGCTGAAGACACAAGGAAATAAGCAAATGCTGTGCACTTGCCTGGGCAATGGTGTCAGCTGCCAAGAGACAGGTCTGTATTATCTTTTCAAAAAATAATACTGATAGCTTTTTATTATTAAATTTTTGAGAAGCAGTACATTCATTTACAAAAAAAACAAAAAACCAAAAACCAAAAACCAAAAAACAAAAAACAAAAAACAAAGTAAAACAATAAAGCAAACAAGAAAAGCTTATAATCTTACCACCCTGTGATAACAACCAGGGTTGGCATTTCATATATTTTCTTCCAATCTTTTTAATCTACGTATTTTCTTTCCTGTAGTGGGGATTAAACTGCTATGTATTATCTTTATTTGTCTAAAATGTTGTTATAAGAGGGCTGCTTTCTGGATAGCAAACCAACCATATTTTATACTCTGAATCTCAAATTTTTGGAGCTTCATGATGCAAACTTTCAACAACTTAATACATTGCTTCTGGGCTACAAAAGTGGTAGTAACCACTATAGTGGTATAACTATATAATTAGTAGTAACCAATAACAATTGGTACCTTTGACTTTTTCCCTAGAATAACCTCATGTATTAATTATTATGGCACCAACAGAGTTCTGTATATCACTCCAGTGTACTTTGAACAGCATTCTTAACTAGTCTGTATTAATACACCATTGCAAATTGGGAAACTGAGGCACGGCAGCAAAGGTGGCAACAAAGGACATGGGCAGAGGAACTCAGGTGTCACTCTATTCACAAAAGATAGGTTTCCTGAGTAATACATTTAGACTGACTAGGTGATTCTCTGTGCTGGCTGCTTGAAGGCACAAGCTTAGTCTCCGTTAAGCTATAAAGAAGCAGCTACTGGTGGGAGATAAATGCAGCTCTATTTACTGAGACCCTTTTGGTTGTGCTTGTAGCTGTAACCCAAACCTACGGTGGCAATTCAAACGGGGAGCCGTGTGTCTTACCATTCACCTACAACGGCAGGACTTTCTACTCCTGCACCACAGAAGGGCGACAGGATGGACATCTCTGGTGCAGCACAACTTCCAATTATGAGCAAGACCAGAAATATTCCTTCTGTACAGACCATACTGGTGAGTCTCCCAGGAGGAAAGCACAGCAGTGAGAAAAACCCATTTCTCACGCCCTATTTTTATTTGCCAGCCTTCTGGGCATTCATCTTGAGGCTGCAAAAGATGTATCACTTTTGTTCAGTCTGGACCCAGGAGACGTGAAGCGAACTTAGCAGCTGAAGATCCTTCCATGTTCCCCAGGACCCTTGGGAAATGACACCGAGGGGAAAGCCCTCCTGTTCAATTATTTCTGACACACTGGGATTATGATGTGATTAAAGATACGGGTATATTAACATCCGTAGGCAATCCCCCAGCGCTAAAGAATACACAGGATGAATGCCTGAGTGCTTTTGCTTCTCTACTGGTTAACACTATGTTTTATTCAAAGCGACCATTTGATCTTTTCTCTTTTGGCTGGGAAAATGAGAGTGAAATTGGATTTAAATCTGTTTTGAAGGTGAAGGTGAATACGCTAAGGAAGCTTGAGACTATATTATCAGGCATCCTTTCTTCTGAGGTAGACTCCCCGTGAATTAGCTGCAGAGACCTGGCTCGCTCGGAACCTTCCTGTGGTAATTCCCCACTGTAAGCTGGGGTCATATGAAGCTGTATGCTTAGTCCCCACTGTAAGCTCAGTTGTCATATTATTTCTTCCTATTTGTCTGTTATTCTGGGCAGTTTTGGTTCAGACTCGAGGTGGAAATTCCAATGGTGCCTTGTGCCACTTCCCCTTCCTGTACAACAACCACAACTACACGGACTGTACTTCTGAGGGCAGGAGAGACAACATGAAGTGGTGTGGGACAACGGAGAACTACGATGCTGACCAGAAGTTTGGATTCTGCCCCATGGCCGGTAAGACAAAGCCCTGTAGACACCCATTTACGCAGTAAGACAGAAGAATAGTGTCCGGTTTACTCCTGTTTTACCCATTAAGTCTTAATTTTCAGGCAGCATGCAACTTTGTAGGATATATTTATATACATATAGTTATAGAATATCATATATAATTATATATTATATAACCATTCATATAATTGTAAAATCCTTTCGATATAGTTGAATTCCAAAAACATATAAATGCAATAAAAATGCTTTTTTTTAAAGTCTGGAAATGCACATATTTTACAGGTTTGTCATTTGTAAAGAGCACACAACTTACAGCATTTAATACATAACTGCTGTAGTCACAGACCCACGATATTTACAACATAATTTTGGTTTGATTAGAATAAGCCCGGTCACTTATTAAATACCAAAATGACCAAAACTCTGCTTTTCTTTCAAGTATGGGATCTTTTCTTTTAAGGGGGATCTAGTTTGTAAGGATAGAGAAAGGGGGGCCAATACCTTTTCTTTGTTCTCAAATTTCAAGAACCCCATAGGTTACAGTTGATCTTGTAGTTTTGGAACTGAGAAGCCGTGCACCGTATGTTGTGGAATGTGAGGCCATGAAACATAAGAAAACTACTTATACTTTTATTTCTTTCAACACAAGAGAATGTCGGATTTAGAAGAAAAACATGCTTTAGCTTACAATTCTATACCCAAATGCATAGTTTCCCTTCAGGATAGAATAAGCTGGAAGTAGAAAAAATTATGAGGCAGTAGTCAACATCAGTCTTCTACAACAATGCAAGCCCTCTACATGAATGTGTAGGCATTATTGTGGTTTAACATCCCTCAACCTTTCCTGTAATTATTCCCTACAACATACTTCACCTGTGGACTATGTTTGCTCCCTCTGGTACTTAAAACTCTACACATGCAGAGAGTAGCCCTGAGACTTCTTTGAAGCACACCAGACTGCTTTCCAACCAATTCTTGGTTACCCTACTAGCCTAAGGACTGATAATACTGCACATGTTTTTATACCTTGTGATCATTTCTCCATCCATTTCTATATAGCCCACGAGGAAATCTGCACAACCAATGAAGGGGTCATGTATCGCATTGGAGATCAGTGGGACAAACAGCACGATATGGGCCACATGATGAGGTGCACATGCGTTGGGAATGGTCGTGGAGAATGGACTTGTGTCGCCTACTCTCAGCTCCGAGGTATGCTTGCTTATTAATGAGAGCATGTGAAAGGACCGAGACTGCAGAGAGGACCAAGTTTTGTGGACATTTGTACTTTCCAAAAGCAGGAGAGGAAATGTGTGACGCCATGCCATCAGTCTACCGTGCTAGATAGGTTTGTCATGTTAGGCAGCCAGTGGAGAGAAGCTGGCAGAGCACTTCTAAAATTTGAAACATTCCCAGGATGTAAGTACTTAGGCTGAGAAGATGACTTCAAAGGCTAGAACACAATTATTTGATCCTGTTAGCTTTTAGTTACACCATTGGATTCATGTCTAGAAAAGATTGAATAATTTCTGTAAAGAAAAGAGACTTTGCTATTCTAAAAACAGATCCTTGCAGATCCAAATTGAAGGTGACAATCAGAGAGACCTATTTCTTTTGCTCAGCTCAATTTTTTTTCCCTTGGATCCTGGGATATAATATAGGGATATCGATTTATGAAAACCATGTTGGTACTTCTGTTTCTTTGATTTGAAGAGTACGATTTAAGTACAACTCTGAACCAATAAATAGTCCATATAACTGGTGTGTTGACCTTGGCCTGAACTTGTTCTCCTTTTGTGGGTAACACAATACCAGAGTAATAATAATTCCACATGATGTTGCAGAACAGAAAGGAAAGACGTACAGACTGACTCTTCATTTTACAGAGGAAGGAGCTGAGACCCAAAAAGGGAAAGTAATTTTCTCAGGATCTCTCAGAGAGTTTGGAACACAGTTGGCCTACTCTTGTGTTTTGTTTTGTTTTGTTTTTAATTTCACAAATGCCATCGATGTTATTTTATTTCCCAAATCCAAATATCTCCCCACCCCAGCCATTCCAGAGATCAGACCATCACACCATGCTGGGTACTCCATAAGTATGCTTAATTTTCTTCCTATTTCTCATAGCACGCAGAGATCTAAAGGACATTATCAAATTAGCAAGAACTTTTCCAAAAGTAAAACATGTATTTGTTTAAAAATTATCTTTCCACAGGAAGGTGTATTTTACCACATTCTTTACTTAGTTGCATAGACTTTGACCTCTGATATTTAAGTTTATAAAAAAGTTGATAAGACAGAGAATTTTTTTTTCCAAATCCTGTATTCCTGACTAAGGTTTGAAAAAATGTTCTTTCTATGCTAGTATAAAAGTTATTTTAGTGGGAGGTGTTGGTAATTTAGTGGGAAAAAAACTGTATGCTTTGAAAAACATGACTTTTTTTTTATCTCATCATGAAACTTAAAAAAGTTCTCCACCATCCCACTGTCTCCTAAACAGATCAGTGTATTGTTGACGACATCACTTACAACGTGAATGACACATTCCACAAGCGTCATGAAGAGGGGCACATGCTGAATTGTACCTGCTTTGGTCAGGGCCGGGGCAGATGGAAATGCGATCCTGTTGGTAATTCGCCTCATGTCTCTAGGAGGTTTTGGACGCTGGGACCAGTTAACAAGTTTCAGATAAGGAGAGCCATTTGATATTACATAATGGAAGTTGACTCCAGACTTTGATCAATGGCTTGCAGAGAGCTTTGCAAAGTCTTTTCTCTAATCATAGACCAAGATACCAGTTTGATAGTGACAGTTATCTATTTTTGTTGAGTTTGGTAACACATGCAGGTTTATTTTAATGGAATGGAATTAGTTCTTTGGTTCTGAATCATAAAGAGAATCCATGTTATGAAAGAGAACTTTCCTTTGCTGACTGTGCAATAACGCGGGCAAGTGAGCATGCCAGTAAATACCTCCTTCCAAATACTTTATTTTTCTTGGCTGCCCTTTATAATAGATCTAAGCAAATAGTGAAGATTGAGCCTTAAAAGAGCTGCGTGGCCAGCCTTAAGGTAATCCATTAATATTCCCTTACCAAAGGAGACCTATTGCTCACCACGAAAACAAACTGATCAGATGAGTTTGTTTGACATGAGATTATCAAAGCTGAGAGAGAAGCCTGAGAGGTTTTTTTTTTAGAAACTGCTCAGCAAGTAGTCGTTGTTAAAATCTAGTTCGTCCATGTGCATGTAAAATTAAGCACTCCAAAATTTAAAGAGGTATATAAAGTGATCCTTTGTTCTTACTATTCAAATGGTAAGTTAGTGCATCAATATAGGTTAAATATAATATCTAATTTATTGTTCCAAAATTTATATTCAGAATGTCAGTATATACTGAAATCTAAATCATAAATTTTTTATTTAGAAATATCGTCTTTTTTGGGGCACCTGGGTGGCTCAGTCGGTTAAGTGTCTGACTTCAGCTCAGGTCATGATCTCACGGTCTGTGAGCTTGAGCCCCGGATTGGGCTCTGTGCTGACAGCTCGGAGCCTGGAGCCTGCTTCAGATTCTGTGTCTCCCTCTCTCTCTGCCTCTCCCTAACTCATGCTGTCTCTCTCAAAAATAAATAAAACTTGAAAAAAATAAAAATAAATTAAAAAAGAAATACCATCTTTTTAGAAAGCTAAACATTTCTCCCAATGGGTACTTTTTTTTTTACTACTACTAATTGCTCTGTAAGGTAAAAGATATGAACAAAACATTTTGTAACCACATATATTTGTAAGGACAGTTGCCTCTCTGCCCCTCCCCAGCTCATGCTCTGTTTCTCTCTCTCTCTCAAAAATAAAAAACATTAAATTTTTTTTAAATGTAAGGACAGTTGCAAGTTTCCATTAAAATTAAGAATATACGGTCTGAAAATTTTTAAAAAAGGAGGGGGAGGCGTCTGGGCTCAGTTGGTTGAGCATCCGACTTTAGCTCAGGTCATGATCTTATAGTTTGTGGGTTTGAGCCTTGCATCAGGCTCTGTGCTGACATGACAGCTCAGGGCCTGGAGCCTACTTCAGATTCTGTGTCTCCCTCTCTTTCTGCCCCTCTCCTACTCACACTCTGTCTCTCTCTCTCTCTCTCTCTCTCTCTCAAAGATAAATAAGCATTAAAAAATGTTTTTTAAAGAATATAGGAGCGCCTGGGTGACTCAGTCGGTTAAGCATCCAACTTTGGCTCAAGTCATGATCTCACAGTTCGTGGGTTCGAGCCCCGCATCGGGCTCTGTGCTGACAGCTCAGAGCCTAGAGCCTGCTTTGGATTCTGTGTCTCCCTCTCTCTCTCTGCATGTCCTCTGCTCATGATCTGTCTCTCTCTGTCTCTCAAAAATAAATAAACCTTAAAAAACTTAAAAAAAAAAAAATATATGGTCTAGCACACTGAAATGAAATTTGTACCTCCCTGTCTTCAATGCTGCTTCTTCTGCTTGTTTATATTTTAGACCAATGCCAGGATTCAGAAACCCGAACATTTTATCAAATTGGAGACTCCTGGGAGAAGTACGTGCATGGTGTCAGGTACCAGTGCTACTGCTATGGCCGTGGCATTGGGGAGTGGCATTGCCAACCTTTGCAGACCTATCCAGGTAAGTACCTTTCTTAGTGCAAACTGAGAGTCTTTAACGGAGTTTCCAAAACAGAGCAGCATCAGTATTTTTAATACTCTGATGCCTTCATTGGCCTCCTCTCTATTTTCTATCTTTTTCTCATGTCTCTAATAATCAGATGTTTGACTAAAATAATTTTCCTTTCTCCTCCATCAAGTTAAAGGTGTGCTCAGCTGTGAAAATGTGCCTGTGTGTAAATTTGTTCCTGAACACTGTAGAGCGTTCCATTAGGTTAAAACACTCTGGCTAATTTCATCTCACGTCCCCACGTGGAAATAGAAACCATACCGTGAACTATACTGGAAGTAATGTGTGGGGTTGTATGTTACGGCTCTTAACAGAAAGGTTGCCTAGAGAGATTATGTGAAATACAATATAGGGTATGTGTGTTCGCTCACCATTTCATCTGGGGCTTCTTTGTGTCAAAATTTTCATTTGTTTGATCAGTTGGAGTCTAGAACAAAGTATCCTCGGTCAAGAGTTGAGTAATTTGGTCAATTTTCTGCCTACGCAGTTCAAATATTCTCAAATGTTTATTGCTGGGTTCGTTTTTTTTTTTCTTTTTCTTTTTTTTTTTTTAGGTCACAGGACATAATGCCTAGCTGGAGGTGTGATTAATTCATTTTAAACAAAAAAACATTTTTTAAATTTAATTTTCACTGAGTGATTATAATAAGACACGGTGAATTATGAAGCTCAAATTTTTAGGCACCAGTTATTTGAGCAACTACTAAGCTGCAAAGCCTCCTAGGCCTCTGTTACCCTTAGACCTGAAACATGGGCCACATCCAGAAACAAAAAGAAGTTGGGAGAGCATCAGATTCTGCCTATGACAGAAATTAAGATTAAGTGAACTAGGGACACCTGGGTAGCTCAGTCGGTTAAGTGTCTGCCTTTGGCTCCAGTCATGATCTCACGGTTTGTGAGTTTGAGGCCCATGTCAGACTCTTTGCTATCAGTGAGGAGTCTGCTTGGTATCTTCTGTCCCCCTCTCTCTCTGCCCCTTCCCTGCTTGTGCCCTGTCTCCCTCTCTCTCTCTCTCTCTCTCTCAAAAATAAACAGAAAAAGATTAAGTAAACTAAATCCCTCCATAATGTCATAAGAGATTAGTATCTCTTATTACACATATTCACTATCACAGAAAACAGGATATGGAACAATTTGGCCAAAGGTAGAGTTTGCCAAGACATGGGTCCTGGCTGTAGGCTGTGAAAGAGTTCCATGTCAAGCTTCACTCACTAGTTTCTCATCTGTAAAATGGGGATATTAAAGTTGATTGCCTTTAAAGTTCCTTCTAGCACAAACAACCTAACAATCTCTGATCCTAAACACTAACCGCCCAGATACACCCTTCCAACAAACTTGGAAGAAACACTGCTCTCCCCAGTCCTCAGTCACTGCCAGGGCCGTACAAGGTGACTTTGCTTAAACAAGCTCACAGCACAAATTGACCTGGCTCTTAAATTGTATTCATGGTGAATTTAGGTGTAGGAATCACTTAAAATATATTTTTTTTATTTAATAACGTTTAAAATATCTGATTGCAGAAGAACCTTAAGTTCAGAAATGATATATATATATTTTTTCCTTTAATGAGGCAACTAAAGGGTAGAGCCTTCTAAAGAAATGCTCCTGAGTTTCTATGTTTATGGTTGTTATTGTTGTGGCAACTTGTCGAAAATTGTCCTCAATGATTTAGAGAAAAAATTTTTTCTCACCCTTTTACAATGAGCCTATTCACAAAACTGCTCGCTGGAAGCATTTAGGTGAACCGGACAGGGGTGAAATCTACATGGGAAGGAAGCCTTCTGCTTTGGAGTTTACTTGTTGACTTTGTTCCTATTTTTTAAAAAGGGTAAGAAGAATGCTCAGGGAACACAGAGAAGGAGATTTGGAGAGGGGATTGGTGTTTGCCCTCAGTACGTGGTTGGGTGCTTATCTCCATGCCTGGTTTGCTCAGTGGTTCATGCCTAGCGCGCGAGGCTTCATGAGGTTGGGGAGAATAAAGGAACCACAGATGACCAGTAGACTGTCTCTGAGCCTTGCCCTGTTTGCTCCCATCTACAGAGGATTTGGTGGAGTTGTTCAAACTCAGAGAAGATAAGAGGCGTTTGGTTTGTCAATAAACAGCCATGGAAGCACAGATCTCAGCAAACAAAATAGAGAAAAAAGGACTGAGTCACAAACTCATAAATATTTAACTTCCCCAGGGTCATCGTTCCTGGAAATGATTCATTTTGGCCTTATTTTAAACTGATTTTAAAAGCATACACATTGTGTCATATCTTTACTTAACTATTTTATGGTTAGCCTGAGCAGATTGAATAAGAGAGGGAGTAAGGTTTTTACTGGTAATTGCTAGTATATACCAGTTAGGTTCATTTTAGTTTTACCAAATCTAACCAATGTAAATGATGTCAGAATTTTCAGATGTCCTGTCTTCAAATCATATGTAGATTCAAGTCTAGTGGTAACCAGAATTTAGTTGGCCTTACAAATGATGGACACGGGCTCTTTACTCTCTGATAAAAAATACACTAAATGCATGAAATCCACACTGATGTTCAGTGGTCTATGGTACAAGCCTAAATTTTAAAACCTATAATTTCAAACCAGTGCTTGAAAGTTTAGAAAGAGAAAAAACTTCTGTAGTTTTGCTCCATCACTGAGGTAAAAACAAATGAGTCACCTTTTTTGTTTCCCTCCCCTCTTGTTTATTACCTTGTGGACCCAGGAACAGGATTAGGGTTAAAGGTGGACAGTAATTGTCATTTGTATTGTCTTTCTAAAACTTAACAGACATTCAACCATCATAAACTTTTTCTTTTAATTAAAAGCTAATTTTTTTTCGAGCAGTTTTAGGTTCACAGCAAAATTGAAAGGAAGATACAGAGCTTCCCGTACAGCCCCTGCCCCACACATGCCCAGCCTCCCCTATTACAAACATTCCGACCCAAGCGGTGCATTTGTTACAATCAATAAACCTGCATCAAGACACCATTTTCACCCCAGGTCTTTGGTTTACATGAAGGATCACTCTTGGTGTTGTACATTCTATGGCATCATAAACCTTTTCCTCCCTCAAAATCATGACTGCCAAATTAAATAATATACATATCAGAGGTCTCTTTACCTAAGGAAATTATAGTAGGAATTCTTTAAAGGATTGATATTTGAACAACCTTATGCCAATTATTGTAAGTAATTTAAGGACCTGATATTCCTGTATTTACTGATGTTCACGGAAGTCACATCTCTAACATTTTGCTTCACCATTTGTCTTTAAAAATTTATTTGTATTTTTGAGGAGCTTCATGAACAGAAGGGGTAATTCAAAGAGTGACATGGAATTATAGAAAACTAAGAATTCTGTACATGGGTTTTGATATTTATGTGGCTTAGAAATAGGTGCATTAAATGAAATTAAGATTCAAAGAATCTTAACTTGTTAGTTTTCAACCACTTTGAATTATTCTCAGTGTGGAAGTGAGCATATTATTGTAAATCTTTTAAGTCTACGCAGAGATGCAAGTTATATATTTGTTCTGCTACAGAAAACTTTGTTTTCAAAGAGAATTTGACAGCAAAGATAATTAGGTTTGAAAATCAATATTTTTTTTTTTCCTAAGAGCTTTCAGAAAACCTAAATCTGTTAACAATCTGGTGAAATACTTTACTAAACTTGCAAAATTTTGCTGTCTTTGATAGAGTGGCAGTTAGAAATTCTTGGAAAGGTTATGACAAGAAACTTTGTTTTCATTTCAAAAAAGTTGAACATTGACATCATGAAAAAGACAGTGTTTAGGGAAAAGATGTGTTCTGCTCAGCAAGCATAAATTTTCTGGGTAATTCATTATTATCCTAAGTGGAGTCTACACTATTAAGAAATTAATTCCATTTTCCTTATATTGTTTTTTCTTTAAAAAAACTACTTTAAATTTTGTAGGAAACAATAATACATACTGAGATGTGGAAATACTGAATTTAGTATATACTTCAACCTGTCATTTCAGCTGATAATTGCTTTTCAAAAAAAAAAAAAGTTTGATCTCTTAATAACATGGCCCATCAGTGATATGATTTTAGAGTATACTTACTAAGTAAAAATAAAATGAAAACTTTTTCCCTAATGGGATGCGTAGGCTGATAAGAAATAAAACTGAACCTGTAATTACTGCTTTTGTGTATTCATCTAGGATTCTACCCCATTTAGAAATATGGGTGTTTTATATCATGTCATATGACCTTTAGAATGTTGTTTCCTTCTTAGTGGGTGGATTCATTCTAGATGAAAGGCTTCACAAATGAGAATTTGTTTTAAAGAAGCTTAGTATGATAAATAAATGGGAGTTTGGGTTCTTTGTTACTTTATTTGGGTTAGGGTAGTTTGGCAATTTTCTCAATTCTTATTTTGAAAATGGAGACAAAATAAAACTAAGGCATTTTTCAAATTTTATTTTATTTGCTATAAACAAGTTCTATTTGCATTTCTCATGTGAACGACAATAACTTATTGACTAAAAAGGATTTTATTGCATTGATTTCCAAGGGCAATATGTAAAAAAGTAATCCCAGAATTTTTTTTTAACTATACTCACCCTTACTGATAAGCAAAACTATCTTTTAATGATGGCCATCCACGTGCACTTAGTTTTAAGTTGAAGCAAGTGAATACCCAAGATCACCAAATCTCGCATTCTCATTTTCAGGCACAACTGGTCCCGTCCAAGTCATCATCACTGAGACCCCCAGTCAGCCCAATTCTCACCCCATTCAGTGGAATGCACCAGAGCCATCTCACATTTCCAAGTACATTCTCAGATGGAAACCTGTGAGTATCCCACCCACAAACGGGACATTGAGGGTTCTGAAACAAACACATTCTAAATATTTGTTTTCCAGCTTTCAAGCCAACCGATCTGATGAACTATCTGTGATTTGATATATAGATTTTGCTTTTTTGGTATTTAGAAGGATTTAGAAAGATTTGTTATTTAGAAAGATCTTCTTAACAAGGAATTAGAGATGATAATGTCTGAAACAACTCTTCCCCGATATGGGAAGGGAATCTAAAGGCTTCGTATATCTTGCACCTCTGTCAGAGGAAGACAGTTATTGGCATCATTTCCATGATTTGAAAAAATTAATATTTAGCTATAGAGGTTCACTTTTTAAGGGATCACTTCTTAAAATGTTACTTTTGTTTCTCTGAAGTTATTTAGGTAGAGGGGGAAAAGAGGTGATTCCAGGGAAGAAAATGAGGGGTGATAGTTGGCTTGTTTAAAAAGTGAACCTTCTGAGTTTTTAATGAGAAGCATCTAGAAATTGAAGAAATCATACTGAGGAAGATGTTGACCTAGTAAATTTTAGTATTTCTTACCCTTCAAACCTGCCTGTTAGATCTCCAAAATTCATGACTCATAACTTAAGAAACACTCTTTTAAACCCAGGAAAAAAAAATGTCCACTTTTAGTCACAGCTGTTAAATCCTAGCAATTAAAAACAAAATAAAACAAAATGCTGGACCAACTCAGGCAATTGTATTTAAACTCTTTGGGAAAAATTCAAGCTGTGAAATCATTCTTTTTTTAAAAAAATTTTTTAAATGTTTATTTTTGAGACAGAGAGAGAGAGAGAGAGAGAGAGAGAGAGAGAGAGAGAGAAAGCATGGACAGGGCAGAGGCAGAGAGAGAGGGAGACACAAAATCCAAAGCAGGCTCCAGGCTCCGAGCTGTCAGCACAGAGCCGGACATGGGGCTTGAACTCATCAACCATGAGATCATGACCTGAGCTGAAACAAAGAGATGCTTAACCAACTGAGCCACACAGGTGCCCCAAAAGCATTCTTTTTTGTAGTATACTCAGTATTCTCGTCATAGTGTCCAGAGCAGCCATTTCCAGAACTTTGCATTTAGTGATGTTAGCCAGTGGGATTACTGTATTTCCCCCTCCAATACCTTCTTGTCTCTCATCTTTACATCTTACTCCCAGTTTTATTTACTTTAAAACTAATTCTGAAGTATTGCGTGAGATCACTGTAATAAGGGACATTTATAGGGAAGTCATAAGATGTACATTGAATTGGAAAATCTTCAAAGAAGCAGCAGTGATTAATTTCTTTAAGATTTTTAACGATGAAGAATTTTCAGGTTTTTCCTCAATGGATATTATCCAAGAGTGTATTTTTGAATACTTTCTTCTGATGCCTAACCTTCTAGAACTGAATAAAACAGTTATCATGAAATCTGATCTAATTGTAATGACTAATTTGAGATTTTTTTCAATGTACTTGAGTTAAAATTTAAATTTAAAATATACTACGATCCATTTCATTTATTTCAAAAATATAAATGGGGGTGCCTGAGTGACTCAGTCGGTTAAGCGTCCGACTTCGGTTCAGGTCATGATCTCACAGTTAGTGAGTTCGAACCCCGCATCCAGCTCTGTGCTGACAGCGCAGATTCGGATTCTGTGTCTCCCTCTCTTTCTGCCCCTCCCCCACTCACACTCTGTCTCTCTCTCTCTCTCAAAAATAAATTAACATTAAAAATTAAATATATATATGTATATAAATGGACACTTGAGTATTTGAATTATTGAGGAACTGGTTGATAGGATAATTTTAAAAAGTCGCTGGGCATTAAAAATGTATTTTGACTTAGCTTAGAATATTTACACTTAAAAGGATCTCATCTTGTTTGAAGTAAGTGTTTTTCTTTTCCACACATTTTACTGCAATGAGTTTTGTGATCCATGACATATTAATGAAGCTGGACGGATGTGAAATGTAAACTGGAAGCAAAGACTAAATAAACCGAAATCACATTCTTCTGCAGTCTTGCCCAAAGTTGGCTAACCGCTTTTGATGGGGTAAATCATATCCAAGAATGAGTCATACAGCCAGACCAGCTGAACCTTATATGTGATGGTTGCAGGAACTGAGTCACAAAGTAATATTATATCTTTAACTATTTCTGCAAGGCAAGAAATTTGTATCCTACTAAGTGAGAAGTAGAATATCTGGCCGTTTCCCACCTAAGAAAAGAATATATCTCTGTGCATCATAGACATTTAAAAAATGGGAGAGGCAAAACTTAGGCTCATCGTATTTTCTTGCTAATATGAAATAAATTCGTCTGGCAAAAAGGAAGGTGCCCCGTGCCTGTGACTGTGTGACCTTGGGCATGTCATATAACTGTTTCTTCACCCGTAAAATGAGGGCATTTATACCATGAAGTTGGAGAAGGGAGAGATGAAGACTGAATGAGAGAATGCAAGTAAAAGCACAGGGTGTGGTACACAATAAGCTATCAGTAAATATTAGCCACACTAATAATTATTATTGACATTAAACTCTGCTACAGGTCCCTATTCTGATTTCAGTTTTCCACGATTTTCCTCCACAATGGAGCTGCACAGGTCCCTCGTTCTTTGAAGATTACTCATGATCATCTCTGAATGTTCACCCTTGTGAATACTTATGTGATTTTTTTCTTTTAAATCTTTAGAAAAATTCCCCACGCGGTTGGAAGGAAGCCACCATTCCTGGCCACTTGAATTCCTACACCATCAAAGGCCTGACCCCAGGTGTGGTATATGAGGGACAGCTCATCAGTGTTCAGCACTACGGCCACAGAGAGGTGACACGCTTTGACTTCACCACCACCAGCACGAGCACAGCAGTGACTAGTACGTACCCGAGCCATCCTCATGTCCATGCCTGTGTTCCTCAGAGCTGCGCTGTCCTCAGGGAGTGGTTTGCTTCTCAAGTCCTATTCTTCCATGGATGGCCCCAATACTGTTTTTAAAAAATGGTGTTCTGTAGATGACAGTAGGACATTTTCTTGATGGCTGAAGGCTCCCTCTCCCCTTCCCGTGGCTGTCTAGGCAACACTGTGACAGGAGAGACGACACCCCTTTCTCCCGTTGTGGCCACTTCTGAATCTGTGACCGAAATCACGGCCAGCAGCTTTGTGGTCTCATGGGTCTCGGCATCAGACACCGTGTCAGGATTCCGTGTGGAATACGAGCTAAGTGAGGAGGGAGATGAACCACAGTACCTTGGTAAGCTAAATGTGTTGCCATGATAGCTTTTGAGTGGCTGATGGTGACTCTGTGTGTATGTGGGTTGGGGGACCTCCAAGAAGGTGTTCATTGAGTTTTGGAACTAGTTGACTGGTCAGACCGAACAAACTTCCAATGTGAGGAAGGAGAACAGCTGACCCTTTCTAGAACTGAGCTTGGATTTTTCCTGAGCCATGCTCACATTTTCCTGGTCCCAGTGTGAGCTGCTTTACCCGTTTGCCTGGGCACAAGTCTGTACAACCATAGTGTTTTCTCCAGGGAAGTGATTGCCAGTATGAGGACCACAGCAGAAAATGTTAGCCTTTGGGGGTGTACTCATGCTTTTCAAATTCTCATGGTTAGGGGCTTTTTAAAAACTTTATTGTAGTATAATATATCATAGGCATACAGCTTGATGAATTTTTATAAAGTGAGGACGTCCATGTGAGCAGCACCCAGATTAAGAAAAAGAACACTCAGGGGCATCTGGGTGGCTCAGCTGGTTAAGCTTCTGACTGTTGATTTCAGCTCAGGTCATGGTCTCACAGTTCGTGGGATCAAGCCCCGAGTTGGGTTCCATGCTGTTAGCAGAGCCTGCTCTCAATTCTCTCCCTCTTCTCCTCTCTCTGCCCCACCCCCACTCATGCTCTCTTTCTCTCTCTCCCCCTCTCTCAAAATAAATAAACTTTAAAAAAAAAAGATCATCCCTCCTACCCCACACCCCCTCGTCCCCTGACCATAACCGCTACCCTGACTTTTAACTACAGAAAGCTATTTTTATAAATTTGGGGGTGGATTACAAAATTCTATATCTTCAGAGAAAAAATTCAGAAAAAAATGGTAAACAAAAGAAAAATCTCATAATGTATTGATAATTATCGATTACCCATTAGTACATTTCCTTCTAGACTTTCCCCTTCCCTTATGAATGTACAGTTTTAAAAATATCCCCTTTATAGGTTGGAGTGATTTGAGGGATTGGTTTGCTCTGATTGGTAACCTTTCCTTTTTTACTTTAAAGATCTTCCAAGCACGGCCACTTCTGTGAGCATCCCTGACCTGCTTCCTGGACGAAAATACATTGTAAATGTCTATCAGATATCTGAAGAAGGAGAGCAGAGTCTGATCCTGTCTACTTCACAGACAACAGGTACATGTGTACTACATGCTGTGAGAAGAATTGTTTGTCTGCAGAACAGGCCTAGAGTGATATTTCCTGACTGTTTTCCTCATTTGCCCTTTTCTTCTTTTTGTTAGCGCCCGATGCGCCTCCTGACCCTGCCGTGGACCGAGTCGATGACACCTCGATTGTTGTTCGCTGGAGCAGACCCCAGGCGCCCATCACAGGTGAGCGTGGCCTCCTCTCCCTGGCTGCCATGTTAGCCTTGATGGCGTAGGTGGCGAGGTGGCCGATTCTAACCTGTGGACAGGGAGGTCACGTAAATCTTCTGCATAATTACTAGTCTAGGGTAGAGGGGTACGTGTGTATGTGTGTGTGTGTAATAGTAATTCAGAATGTGATTATCATCAAGGCTTACAGCTCAATTTTCTTACAGATCATTTCCCATCATATCCATTTTATTGACCCCCATACACACAGACACACACACACACACACACACACACAATTTCTTAAATTTTTTTTAATGTTTATCTTTATTTTTGAGACAGAGAGAGACAGAGCATGAGTGGGGGAGAGGCAGAGAGAGAGGAAGGCACAGAATCTGAAGCAGGCTCTAGGCTCTAAGCTGTCAGCACAGAGCCCGACGCGGGGCTCGAACTCGTCAGCTGCGAGATCATGATGCAGGCTGAAGTCGGACGCTCAACCGACTGAGCCACCCAGGCTCCCCAACAGACACAATTTCTAAAGCCAGCTCATGGACTTATTTAACCAGGCATTTCTGAGGCCGAAGAGGGTTAATTTTTCTGAAAACCTCATTCTAAGACTTATTCTTAAAGAGGTAGCTCAGTTGCCTTCTTAGCTCATTAAGTGGCTCAGCTGCCTCTAAAGTTTCTGAAAGAGACAGTGCTAGACAATCTGCGCTCAAGGTAGTTCACTAATTGCTTTCAGTGCTCGGAGCTCAAAGAGAAGAAATCATTTTAACATGAGTATTTTCACCTCGTGGCATCTCTAATAGACATTTATTAAGGATATTAGGTCTTCAAGGATGATATTTATTATTTAAAAAGGTTTGCACGGCTGCTCTTATTTTACCTTTGTACTGAATAGTCCTTATGAGAAGTGGCAACATCACTGGTTCTTAACTAATCAAGCAAGATGCTAAGGGTTTTTCTGATAAGAGATTTACGACTTACGAAACCTCTGTTTCATAAAACAGTGTGGCTAACGTTTCCCCCTTGAATCTGCAGGATACAGAATAGTGTACTCGCCATCAGTAGAAGGTAGTAGCACAGAACTTAACCTTCCTGAAACTGCTAACTCCGTCACCCTCAGTGACTTGCAACCTGGAGTTCAGTATAACATCACGATCTATGCTGTGGAAGAAAATCAAGAAAGTACTCCTGTTTTCATCCAGCAAGAAACCACTGGTGTCCCGCGTTCAGGTAACTTAAAGTCACTTCTTATGGCATTGTATCTCTTAGGGCTTAACGAGGAAACACGACTAACCGCTCTTTTGTTGGAGAAATAAAACTATCCTTGGACTGTGTTCATTTCCTTAGCCTGCTAGGGAGGACCAGAAATGTTAGACGAAAGAATAGTTGTTTCTGTGGGAGGGTTGCTTCGTCTCTGTCAACATTTCCTCCATGCAAGTGATCTTATAGATTAGTTTATTCCTAAACTTAAGAAATATGACTGAAATGTCCACACTATTAACTGACTTATCAAAGCTGGCTATTGGCCTTCCCGAATAAAAACTGACACCTTAGCGTCTTCACGTTTTTCTCTAGAAACTTAAGGCTCACTTTCTCTGTTCCTTTGAAATACTATAAAATGGTTCAGTAAAATACAAACCACATTTTTTTCTGTTGCACAATAAGGGTTTATTTTATTTTATTATTGTATTATTGTATTGCATTGTATTGTACTGTATTTTTTGCATGTTTATTTTAAACTACTTGATAGGACACTTAATATGTTGGAAACTCTTCGGTTAACCTACATATTTTAGATAAAAACTTCAAATGTTCTATGTAAGCAGTATGTCAGAACCATGAAAATATAAGAAAAAATTCATATTTTCTAGTTAAGAGACAAAACTTGGCATTAGTTTGGAATGAGAGCCCCTGTGAATTTCCTTATATACATCTAGGAAATTGGCTTTAAAAAAAAAACAAAAAACAATAGTCTTCAGTAGGAATTGTGACTGACCAGTTGGCTCTTGTCTGTTAGATAAAGTTCCCCCTCCCAAGGACCTACAGTTTGTGGAAGTGACTGACGTCAAGATCACCATCATGTGGACACCCCCTGAGAGCCCCGTGACGGGTTACCGCGTGGACGTGATCCCCGTCAACTTGCCTGGGGAGCATGGACAGAGGCTGCCCATTAGCAGGAACACCTTTGCGGAGGTCACCGGATTGTCCCCCGGGGTCACCTATCACTTCAAAGTCTTCGCTGTGAACCAAGGGAGGGAGAGCAAGCCTCTGACGGCAGAACAGACGACCAGTATGTTCTGCTCTCCTCCATCTCCACCCCGAATCCTCCACCCTCATTCCCAATCTGTGGTGCATGTGCAGCAAACCATTTACTCCTAGGTTTATGGTTAGAAATAGGGAAATACCCAGTGGATAAGGAAATGCAGAGTGGACGTAAAGCACATCACACCTTAAAGCAAAACTGAGACCCGCTCCGTCATGCTAAATGGTAACCTGTGCCCCAAATTCATGCACCCACGTGATGGCACTGAGAGAGGACAACTTCAGAGAACCTAATTTTCTTTGCTAACAGACACATGGATTACAAACCTGAGTATATTTTTTATAACTACATTTGTCTCTGTCAAACTTGAAATGTATGCTCTTAACCCTTCTATGAGAGAATTACTTACGAATAGTGATTGCTTGAAACATTGCTTATCAAGTGCCAGGTCCTCTGCTCAGTTCTTTACAAGCGTTGTCCTTATATTTAATACTCTTTTGGATCTAATAAGGAAGGTCTTATTATCCTCATTGGGTTCATGAAGGAATTGAAGCTCATAAAAATTTCTGCAATTTGTAAAGTTCCAGAGCTAGGAAGTGATGGAGCTAGATCTACAAAGACGTAATGGCATTTTGACTCTATGTCCCATTCTTTCAGTGATTATCCTTGACTATCTCCTAAGCATTCCCTTCATCTGAAAAGGGTTTTAAATTACTGCAGGGAAACCGCTAGTAATCATACTCAAGGAAACTCACGATGTGTGTGATTCTTTCTGATAGTGCACACTCACCAGTGTCTTACCATGATTCTGATGTATATGTTATAATTATTACTTGATAGGAATCATGGGAAAATTACTTTTATTTCTCTAGCAAAGGACTAGTCATTCAATAAATGCAGAGAATACTGTTTCTGTTCCTTGTAGAGGTTATGTCTTGCCCTCATTTTAGTGGGCTTGTCTCTCATTTCTTAACCTGTTTGGCTCAGAGCAGAGTCTAACTGTAGCCTTCACAAGTGTTTTCGTTTTTGTATTTTTAATGCTATCTCTATAATGTTAGTACAATTTCAGAGGGTGATGGAAAAGTCAGGATGGAAAATTAGACCTTCCTCAGGATCAAAGTCAAGCAAAAAAAGAAAAAAAAAAGCAGCAATTTCTCATGACTGACACAGTTTTGCAAAGTTCTGTGTAGCACTCCATTTCTTAATGGCTCAACATTTCCAAGGTTTTGACTTTTGCTTAGTTTCAACCTTGAGAAATCTTTAGAAAATTCAGCTGGGCTTTTAAGTTTCAGTATGAGCATTACCAAGGTTCAAATATTTCTTGATGTGTTTCATCTTTTCTTTCTAGAATTGGATGCTCCCACTAACCTCCGATTTACCAACGAAACGGACTCCACTGTCATAGTGACCTGGACTCCACCTCGGGCCCGCATAGCCGGGTACCGACTGACCGTGGCCCTGACCCGGGGAGGCCAGCCCAAGCAGTACAACATAGGGCCCTCTGCCTCCCAGTACCCACTGAGGAATCTGCAGCCTGCCTCTGAGTATACTGCAACCCTCATGGCTGTCAAAGGCAACCAACAGAGCCCCAAAGCCACTGGAGTCTTTACCACCCGTAAGCCAAAGTTTACCCTCTTTTCTTAGTGATGTCATAGGTTCTTTTACCTTTATTTACATTCCCTGTTCTTCATCCCACTTTTAAAAAGTTAACTTAAAAAACCTTAGTATAAGGGGTGCCTAGGTGGTTCAGTCGGTTGAGCTTCCAACTCTTGGTTTCTGCTCAGGTCATGATCTCACAATTCGTGGGTTTGAGCCCCACATCGGACTCTGCACTGACAGTGAGGAGTCTGCTTGGGATTCTCTCTCCCTCTCTTTCCCTCTCTGCCCCTCCCCCTGCTCTGCTTGCTCTCTCTCTCTCTCTCTCTCTCTCTCTCTCAAAACAAATAAATAAACTTAAAAAAACAAAAAAAAGGAAGATTTAAACCAGTGCTACTCAAAATGTGGTCATGGAGCAGCTATTTGAACCATGAATTGTTTCTTATTGGACAATAAGGAGCTTGTGCCATAATATAAATCATGAAACACACCATTCAGTTCAGTTGATTATTTTTCGAAGCAAGATTTTCTTGATGAAGGTAGCAGCATGTTAAAATACAAATGTTGCCAAGCTTCTTCTTTCCTCTGGGACCACTTTGAGTAACACAGTTTAAAGCACCTAGTTATTTGAAAATTGAATGCTATTGTATTAAATGAATTTACCAAATCCTAGTTAAGGCAAGGAAACAGCACCTATGTCTACATCCTAATACTCTGGGTGTTGAATGATAGCAGTAAATGTAGAATAAAAACATTTACCAACTGAATGGAAACCAACAGACCAAGAAGATAAGGAAATGATTTTTCTTTTTTTTTTTTTTTTAATTTTTGTAATGTTTACTTATTTTTGAGAGACAGAGACAGAGCACGAACAGGGGAGGGGCAGAGAGAGAGGGAGACACAGAATCTGAACCAGGCTTCAGGCTCTGAGCTATCAGCACAGAGCCCAATGTGGGGCTCAAACTCATGAGCCATGAGATCATGACCTGAGCTGAGTCGATGCTTAACCAGCTGAGCCACCCAGGTGCCCCAGGAAATTATTTCTTTATGAGACTGCAGCAGATCAAAGTATTTCTGAGGAACAGAGTAACTTTTATTTTCCTTTTATCTTTCTTAAATTACTCTTGAAGTTCCACTTCAAGAGTTCTTAATAAGAGAGAAAATACTGACAAT
Organism: Panthera uncia; assembly: GCF_023721935.1. Taxonomy (NCBI): domain Eukaryota; kingdom Metazoa; phylum Chordata; class Mammalia; order Carnivora; family Felidae; genus Panthera; species Panthera uncia. Next base: position 21,689,742 of record NW_026057584.1, read on the forward strand.
TTTTGGTCACATCTATCCTTTTTTATTCAACCTTTTTTTATAGGAAGTGGCCTTAAATCTCCTATATATCTACATCACAATAAAGACCTATATTCATAAACTGATTTCTATTAAAAACATTCTCATTTATATTACAAAGAATTACGAGACCCCTAATTTCTAGCTTTATTGGTTATTTTTAAATCGACCTTTTCAGTTACAGAAGCACGTAACACTTTTTGACATATATTACAACTATCAACTAGTTTACATTTTTCTAAAAGCTTTTAAAAATACAGACGCTAATAAGCATTCAAAAAGTGAATATAAGTTTAGTTGTAAATAACTATGGAATTTACTTCCCAAAGAAAATTCATTTTCCTGTAGGAATTCATAATTTACCAAAAATTTAATTCCATTTAAATTTGGTGTATGATTTTTGTTAGTGGAGTCTTTTTCTTAAGTAACTACTAATTGTAAGCAAGTGAAGTCTTTTTATTTGTAAGTTAACCTTTAAATTTTGCTATTTTATGTTACATGTTACTAAGATACTCTAGAATCCATTAATACGAAACCAGTGTTTTATATTTCTTGTAAATATCTATTTCTTACAGATGCCCTTTATGAATTAGAATGGAGATTTCAGTAGATTTAGCCTTTTTCTGACCACATATGATTCTACAAATTATCATTTTTACTTTTTCACTCCTTAACATGATACATATTTTGTGTAGTTTCTTTTGTTGGACTGAGTGCCCACGAAAGAAAAACCATTTTCACTGGTACTAACAGTAATTAAGTAGAGTATGGCAGGTCAGTGTAGACTATTTGGAGACTTTGATATATTGGACATGTTATTTTTATTCTCTGCACAGTATATTTATATAAAATAAAATTATATTTGAGTTAAGGGAAGTACTGATAGTCAAAACTAATTTTATTAGATAAAGGTTAACATAGTGCCTTGCACACAGTACGCTTTCAAAAAATATTCACTGAATAGATGATTGAGGGAAGAATGAGAACGAAAACAGTTCAACCAAGCTTCAATTTAAATAAACCTACTTAAGTAGGGAGTTCCACAACTTCATTTGAACTTGGAGAACTCTCTGAGGCTATAAACATCAGTAGGGCTTGCATATTTTTGAAATTGCTGTAAGTTTCTGTAGCTTTTTACTGTCTTACGAAGCTTAATTCTGGGAAGAACTTTTCTGGATTTTACAACTTGTGCCAAATTCTTAAAAGCAAATGTGAGGGTGGGGGTGGGGGGCTGTTTCTGGGGAAAATACAGCTTATTCCTTTATAAATAGGGCAAATTTTATTTCTTTAACAGCTAGGCTATTCTTCATGTATGACCTGCCAGAACCCATAATTCATACTACAGTCACATCCTTTGTTTGACATCAGTTTGTGGGTTTGTGGTTTGGAGACTTTCCTGTAATGGTCTTCCCAGGCAGAGAGCATCATCTTAAACTTAGGAAGATTCTAGCTGGCTGGCTCAAGCAGTAGAAAACACCCAGTCTTGAAGCCCAAGACAGTTGAAAAGAATGTAATTTGTGAAAAAGTTGTGGCTTTCACAGATGTTCAGTACAAGAAGCTGCTTGCTTTCTGAATTTTTTTTTTTTTTTTTTGGTGGCCATTAACATGGTCACTCAGGGCTGGCCACAGCATTTTGTCAAAGTCAGCAGCAGCCAAGTGGTGTATGATTTCAGAGACTCTGGGAAGGCACCATGGATTACCCATCCTGGTTCCCCCCAAAACACCCTTGAAATAATAACATAGTTAGGAAAAAGCTCACTAAACCAGTAGAACTTCAATTTGGCCATTAGAGTAAGTAATTACAAAGTAGCCCACACACATATTTTATTTTTCCCCCACACAGTATTTTCAAAACAGTTTTTAAAATCACACATTAAAGTCCATACTGGGGAGTGGGGGGAAGGAAGAATTGCAATGGTGCCTGAATTCCCATGTGATCACAGGGAAGATGAATGGCGCTGAGTAGTGAGTGGGGTCTTGAGACTTTTAATTTCCATGTGTGTGCCTCTGGGGGATGACTGTCTCACCAGCCATTCACAATTTAGCATAAATGCATTTAATAGTTGTTTCCCCCAGTGGGCACAGAATTTGGTTGGTACATAAAAAAGAAGGAATTATGAAGACACCAAACACGTGATCCGAGCTGGCAACACACTTGAAACCCTTGAATTTGACACTTGCCCTGTTCAAATGTCTTGGCTTTTGAGACCTCACCTTTCCCATAGCAGCCAGTTATTGAAATGCTCATTTCCTTATTACAAGGTTTAGTTGTTCAGCCGATTATATTTTAGAGATTCTAATTCTGTAGTAAGATTCATAGGACTGTTGAAAATGTCTATCTTTTTTTTTTTTTAAGTTTATTTATTTATTTATTTATTTACAGACAGAGACAGTGCGAGGTGGGGAGGGGCAGAGAGAGAGCAAGAGAGAGAATCCCAAGCAGGCTCTGTGCTGTTGGCACAGAGCTCAATGTGGGGTTCGAACTTGTGAACTCATGAAGTTGTGAACTCATCGAACTCATGAGTTGATCTCATGACTCAGGTCGTGAGATCATGACCTGAGCCAAAACCAAGAGTCAAACGCTTAACCAACTGAGCCACCCAGGTACCCCGAAAATGTCTATCTTAAGTTTGTGTACACATACTCTTTCATCCTTTCTCTTCTTGTTTTTAAATTTGTTTACTGTTTATTTATTTTGGGAGAGAGAAAGAGAGAGTGTGCATGTGAGGGGGGGAGGGGCAGAGAGAGAGGGAGAGAGAGAATTCCAAGCAGGCTCCACACTCAGTGCAGTGCCCAGTCCAGGGCTTGATCTCACAAACGATGAGATCATAACCAGAGCCGAAATCAAGAGTCAGTCGCTTAACCAACTGAGCCACGCAGGCACTCCTCTTTTCTGTTTTTTTCTTTTTAAAGTAATATTTTTATTAAGAGAAATAACAGTGAGGTTAGGATGTTAGGAGATGCAAAATTAACTTTTGTTATAATTCTTAATTTCAGTGGCAGAGTACTAAATTTTTTCAGTCTGATTATCCTAAATGGGTAATCACATATTTAAGGAACCTTTAGAATTTTTAAGTGTGTCTTTAATGGCAGATTTTGTTTTACTTTCATGTGGCATTTCTTATTGCAACCAAAAATAATTGACCATAATTATGGAATAATTCAACTTAAGGCTATTTTCAGATCTCATCTGTAATTTAACTATTGTTCTCAAATTAATGATTTAAAAAGCAGAATGATAATCAATTTGTGGTCAGTTTCATATTTCAAATGGGATTCTCCAGGGAAATTAATTGTCCTAAAATTCAAATCCCAAACTTGATGAAAAGACACAAATCATAGACTGCAAGGACTTGAAAGTGTCTTCTTTGCCACTTAGCTCTTTGTCACTCAAGTACGATGCATGGACTCAGCATCAGCATTCCAGAAATGCAAACTTCTAGCCCCATGTTGGTCCTACAGAGTCAGAACCTGCATTTTAGCCAGGTGTCAGACAACTTGTGTGGCACAGAAAAGACTGAGAAGCGCTGACCTACTCCAAATTCTCACCCAGTGAGGGTGTTACATTCAGGATCCACTAGCTGAGTAAACAGAGGTTCTCCATAAAAGTAATTGTTACTGGGGTGCTTGGGTGGCTCAGTCGGTTGAGCAGATGACTCGAATTCGGTTCGGGTCACGATCCCAGGGTTGTGGGATTGAACCTGCGTTGGGGTCTGTGCTGGGTGTGGAGCCTGCTTGAGGTTCTCTCTCTCTCTCTGCCCCTCTCCCCACTCTCGCTCTCTCTTTCTCTGAAAAAACAAAAACAAAACAAAAACAAAAAAATTGCTACATGCATTCTGTGCAATAGTCTGTGATTCCAGCACATTGAACACATGCATTGATTCTATTTCACAGGGCAGCCTCTCGGCTCTGTTCCACCTTACAACACAGAGGTCACTGAGACCACCATTGTGATCACATGGACACCTGCTCCAAGGATTGGTTTTAAGGTAAATTGCAGATATCCCTAACCTCTTGTGAGACAGCCCTGAAGTGGCCTTATGTTTCTGAATGTGGTAGAAACAGGATGTTTGGGAGTCAGGAGGCCTGGGTTTTATTCGCTGCTTCTGTCTGTGCCTCTCTGACCGCATTGTCCAGGTATAACATTACTGTGGCCTCACTGGATTTCTGGAAGGATGGACTGAGGCTGTGGAAGTGCTTCGCAAAAGGATAAAACATTAGTATGGAACTGTTGTTGTTATCTGATTTTCTCCATCCTTTCCCCCAGGGGACTGCATTTTAAAATATATAAGGAAACGCCATTTGTTGTGTTGTTCTAAATGGGTGTCAACAAGTTCACAAAAACCCATTTAGAGAGACCAATTAAAGTCAGAGTCACTTAAAAATCACATTTTCATCCAATCATTTCATCTCAACTTGTTCAAAGCCCCTTGGGTGAATTTCTTAATAGAAGTTAAGATTAAGGTCTTCCCTGTAGATATCTGGATTCATGTTCTTTAAAGTAATGATATTAGGAAAGTGATGAATACAAATGAATATGTTTAAAAGAATTCCTTTCTTTGGCATTTAGAGTATAGGGAGAGAAATATTTATTATAATTGGAAATCAAGACTAAATCCCAATGACAGCTTGTTTAAAAAAATACACCAAAGGTCACTTCTTTTTTGAAATATGCAAATAGCCATATTGATGATTATGCTACTTAAATATAGAGAAACGGTTTTTGAAGATTACCTTTCAAATTCTCCTTAATCGTGTCATTCTGACTTTGAGAAGCCTTGTAACCTACAAAAGACGTCTCTAGAGTAGAACACTGTTTGATGATACGGTATTGCCTAGGTTTTGAAATAAAATATTAAAAAATTGAAAATTATGGGCACATTTATTTTAATTCTTCTTTTGTAATATACAGTCCTGCAGTTTAAGCTATGAACATACTTCTTCAAAAGAAATGTTTCTGAAGTACAAAATGTTAAAGGCTCTACTAACCTTTACATTGAATGTTCATAACTCATTAAAAAAAGTGCTAGAGGATTTCTTCCAGCAAAAAAGAAAATAGAGGGGCACCTGGGTGGCTCAGTCGGTTAGGCATCTGACTTCGGCTCACGCCATGATCTCACCAGCCATATGTTCGAGCCACGTGTCAGGCTCTGTGCCGACAGCTCAGAGCCTGGAGCCTGTTTCAGATTCTGTGTCTCCCTCTCTCTCTGCCCCTTCCCCGCTTGCTCTCTCTCTCTCTCTCTCTCTCTCTCTCTCAAAAAACTAAATAAATAAATAAATAAATAATAAAAAGAAAATAGAAATGAACTGCCATGTTGCCTCAAGCCTCTGTGTACTTCTGGTTTATATCAGGAGATTATTTATCAAGCAAAACCTTATGTAATGACATTTCTCCAGAGACTTCCATTACAAGCCAATGTAATGCAGTTTGGGAAGATACCTCTCCCACCTTGCGCCCCCAGTCCAGGGAGCTTCCAGTTGAAGAATCTAATAGAGCGAAAGGCAGGCGCCAACTCATTCCCTAATAAAAGCACAGCATGCAGTGTGCATAGAAGCTCACATTATACAAAGCATGACCAAAACCTCTTGGCAGTAACCTAGCTCTGGAAATATTTGCCCTTGGTGTTTATTTTGCTTTCCTTCTTCTAGCTGGGTGTACGACCAAGCCAGGGAGGGGAAGCACCACGAGAAGTGACTTCAGAGTCAGGAAGCATCGTCGTGTCTGGCTTGACTCCAGGCGTGGAATACATTTACACCATCTCGGTCCTGAGAGATGGGCAGGAGAGAGATACACCGATTGTAAAGAAAGTTGTGACACGTAAGAGGAGTCCTTTGCCTCTTTTCTTTTAGCTTTTAAAACTGTTCCAACTTGTAAAAATAACTGATATCAGTCTCACTTTTTGCTTCTGATGATGGTGTAAGAGGAAGATCCCATGTCTCCTTATCTTATTAGCTATTTCTAAATTTGGAGCAGCAAGTTCAACTCTTGTCATATATTCCATGGCATCAGAACTGTTCTTTCTAATGTCAAAAATATTTATGAACTGGAAAGACAGAAAGAATGTCAATAGTATTTCAAAATTGTTAATTGTAAAAAAAATGGTCTCAGAGAATTGCTGTCCACCATGGTTTCATAGTATAGCTTCTATTATGTTTTTACTGATTCTTAAAAAGAAGGGATGGAAGGAGGGAGGGGGAGACAGAGGAGAGAGAAAAAAGAAAGAGGAAAGAAGGAAGGGAAGGGGAGGGGAGAGAAGGGAAAGGAAGGGAGGGAGAGAAGGAAAGGGCAGCAAGAAACATTCCACAGGTCAAGTGCTTGGTGTTAGCTTTAACTTGTAACTTAAACTTTTTTCTGCATAGCATTGTCTCCACCCACAAACCTGCACCTGGAGGCAAACCCCGATACCGGTGTGCTTACAGTGTCCTGGGAGAGGAGCACCACTCCAGGTAAGCCTGGGATGTATCAAGGGCAAGTCTGTGTGGTACTGTCACAGGACAAAGGTGTTGGAAACTTTGAGAGAAAGGGTCAACATTATAAGTACCCAGCTTTCCATAAAAAATATAGTACGTGAGCATACATCACAGAGTGACATGTAGAGTGTTTCACTGCATGTGTCTTTAGAAAACAGGAAAGTGAACAAGGCAGACCCTTATCAAGCTGTAGGGAATCATGAGGGCTGACAGAAACCATTCTGGATGGTACCTTTTGCTCAGTGGCGCTCAAAATTGCCAGAAAAAAAAAAAAGGCTGAAATCATACTGCAGAAATTTCCTTTTGTCTATTGTTAGAGAGTCTAAGTATACTATTCAATGAAGTTTTACAAATATTTTGTCATGAGAGGCACCACAAAACTCTAAAGGTGATGAAAGACAGAAATGACCTCCAGTTTGAAACTTTAAGCTGGCAAGTCGTATGCTTGTTTGAAACCAGATCATTAACATTTAGTCTTCGTGGATGGTCTAGGCTGCCTGTCTGGATGGTCACTAGCAAATGTAATGACCTAAACCTTTATTTCCATCCAGTTGGACTTTCTTGTCTAGACACCATTTTCGTGTCCAGCCTGTTCCTCACCCTTTAGTAAGTTTAACTTAAACATATTTTCTCATTTAGTCTGGTCCCTGTGGATCTCTAATTATCACTGTTTTAATTTGAATGTCCCTCTCTTCCCCCTCAACACTCTTACTGCCCAGTTTCTATGATTCCTTACATCTTCCACAGTGAGCATTTTTTGTATACAATATAAGTATAGCCACTTTTGTTTTTCACTTTGTCTCCTTTCCTTATTCCCTTCCTGTAAATCCCATAGGTTCAGACCTTGTAAATTAGGAGAGCCCACATTGGGGAATATGCTTAGGGTTGAGAACCATTCCAGACTAAGCAGGTAAAATGGAGGATTCCTCATCTGTCCTGAAGATGATCTGTTAAGGCAAAGCAGGGTATAGTGAGTGGTAAAAGGAACCTGGATTAGGAGTCAGACAGCCTATGGTAATCACTCCCCCATTCCAAGATTTTCTTTAAACGGAGGATATTAATACCTGCCTCAAAGGGTTGTTGTAGCACTGAATAACAGGAGAGTCCTCAATAAATGCTGGGTCCTTTCCCCATTCCCTTCTGTGGGTCCATCATTGGGGTCTACTTTGATTCAGCCTGGGTCACAAATGCTCTGTGCAGTAACTTCCTCCTTTCTGTCCTCTCTAGACATTACTGGTTATAGAATTACCACCACCCCTACAAATGGCCAACAGGGATATTCTTTGGAAGAAGTGGTCCATGCAGATCAGAGTTCCTGCACTTTTGAAAACCTGAGTCCTGGCTTGGAGTACAATGTCAGTGTTTACACCGTCAAAGATGACAAGGAAAGTGCCCCTATCTCTGATACCATCATCCCAGGTAATGGAACAATAAGCAGTTATCCTAAGAGTGGCAGATTCGATGAGAGTGGGGACTGATATCTTAATCCCCAGATGGCTGAGTGTGTCAGATACATTTGGGATTTAATTCTGACCTCCCAACCACACTCTCCCAAACCATGAAGTCAAAGCAACTATTTGGACAAATGCTTTTGCTGTTAACACCGCTTTACTTTCTGTGCTTCACTGGGATGCTGTTTGTTGCGATGGGTATGTAATGGAGTGGCAACCATGGCCTTCACTCTGTACTGTCAGCTCACGTGGAAATATTACTAAAACAGTGTCATGTGTCTGTCCTCTGTACTGACAGGCTAAAAGTAATATGGTAAATGCATCCCATCGGTACACCTGTCCCTGATTTTACAGTCCATATCCATTTTCAACAGCTGTCTGTACAATCGTACCTATCTCCACATGTGAGCATTGGCTTAGCACTTGGTTGACACATCCAATTCTTCGTCTTGCAGTTTCAAATCCTTCCTTCATAAAACTGAAGAAAAAAAGAAAGGCCATACCTTCGGGTGTTCTTTCTGGTGGATTGAAAGACAACACTGAAAAGACCTATCTAGGGATAGGTTTTTTATTTGCCCCAAATTGGATTGTGACTGAATGAAAGCATTGGACAGGCGGTGTTCTCCTTTGCCCTGTTTGGTAGAATGCTTTTACTAATGCTAATTAAATAACGTTGATTATGAATTAAACAAGATATTGGCAATAGCATTGGACTCAAGTCTGTCTTCCACCTGAATGTGCTTTTGAATGGCACATTTCACACCATACAGTGATACTGCATCAGCATTATGGCCATAATGTTGTCATGAGTTTTTGTATGGGAAAAGAAAGAAAAACCCACCGATGTTTTTTTTTTAAGCTTCTTCATGCAAGCTCTATTTTCCTACTAAAACAGTTTGGATTTAAAAAAAAAAAAACAAACAGCATTGTTGATACTTACTACAGATATCATGTCTAGGTTCTAAAAATGGTTTTGACCTCCTAAATAGGCCTATGATTTTTAGGAATCTGAGAGGTTCAAACTCTACTATTTAGAGACACTTCTAAAATGCAAGAAAATCCCAAGGAATATTGTAACCTGTCTTATTCTCCCAGGAAAGCAAACTATTCATGATGATTAGGATGTCTCTTCAGAAAATTTGGAAAAGATTGCATATTACCATCATTGCTTTAACATTCCATCAATTATTACCACTGGTAACCTGATGTACACTGCTTTATTTTTTCCTCTTTTTTGCCTCTATTTTCCTTTTGCCCCTCTTTGCTTTGTAACTCAATAGAGGTGCCCCAACTCACTGACCTAAGCTTTGTTGATATAACCGATTCAAGCATCGGCCTGAGGTGGACCCCGCTAAACTCTTCCACCATTATTGGGTACCGCATCACAGTAGTTGCGGCAGGAGAAGGTATCCCTATTTTTGAAGATTTTGTGGACTCCTCAGTAGGATACTACACAGTGACAGGGCTGGAGCCGGGCATTGACTATGACATCAGCGTTATCACTCTCATTAATGGCGGAGAGAGTGCCCCTACTACACTGACACAGCAAACGGGTGAATTTTGAAAACTTCTGTGTTTGAGACGTGGACGGTGTTGCATGCTGCCACCAGTCACTCTGGTTAAATATGGATGTTTCGTGGGAAAAGCCAGCGATTTGCCAATGATTAAGAAAGAGAGGGTGGGTTGAGGCCCGGGGCGAAGCAATTGAATGTATATGCTACACTGATTGGATGCAGGCATATGCAAGTGGTCTTAAAGACACTTTCATTTAAGCCACAAATGTGTAGAAAGCTAACGAGATCTGATCTGTTGAACACAAAATGGCAAAGGTTAAATGAATTTGCAGACTTGGAGTTTTTACAAAGTATCTCACATGAATACCAACTTGGATAATGAGCACCAGTTTATGAGAGAGGTACTTATAGAATGTGCCGTTATGCTCTTCTTTCGACTCCTTGATAAACCCTACCATGTTCCCTCTTTGCAGTGGACTTAAAAACCCAGTCAAATTTAGGGCGGATTGGAAGGGGGTTGTCTTGACATAGGAGAAAAAGAAACTTTGGGGCACTGTGGATTGCATTGCCATGGCTAGGTAAAGAAACTCCTCTTTAACCAGTCTGGGGCCAAGCATGCAACATTCCGAAGGTTCTCTGCCCTGCATGGTAAGAAACATGCTGAGAACCAATCTGCATGAACCCTTTGCACTCGTAGGTAGAACTCACGGAGTGGGATCGTAGCGATGCCGGTAGCTGTAGTCATCTCACATCAGGGGAAATGTAGGACCTCTTGTCTTTTCGTCTGTGTGCATGTGTTTGAAAAGTACCGCTGTGTTTCTCTTTGCTGTGTGGCAACTTCAGCCTCTTCAGCCTGGGATAAAATAACTGTCACTGGTGTTAATAATGTACTTACAATCAACATGTTTGAAAGTAGATGAAAAGTATTCTTTGAAATGTACTGATGGCAGAAAGGTTAAAGAGGCCTAACAGTACTGTGTGTAGTGTTTTATTTTTAACAGTAGTTCACTATGATTTAGATCAGATTTAGATTAGACTGTTTGCATGATTCTGACTCATTTCCTTAATGCATGAACTATTGGTTTTACCTTTCCAGCTAATTTTTGTTACCTTTCATTTTAAAAGTGACATTGACTCTGTCTTCCTTCTTATTTGAAACCAGCTGTGCCTCCTCCCACTGACCTGCGATTCACCAATATCGGTCCAGACACTATGCGTGTCACCTGGGCCCCACCTCCGTCCATTGAATTGACCAACCTCCTGGTGCGCTACTCCCCTGTCAAGAATGAGGAAGATGTTGCGGAGTTGTCCATCTCTCCTTCAGACAACGCAGTGGTCTTAACAAGTAAGCAGTCAACTGTATCTGTTCCATAAATGCTAAGCTAGAGCACGAGGAGAGAATTCCGGGTTCTCAGGGAGGAGCAACTAAGATCAAGACAGCTACAGCAAAACTACAAACAAAACCCCAGATGTGATGTGTGACTCTGTACACTTTGAAAGATGTCACGTTTGTCACTATTTTAATGTATGTATCTTTGAGATCCACAACTTTTTAAAGATCACAGTAGAAAAGCACCAGCAGCGAAGTTCGAAGACTTCAAATAAATTCTGCTTCCAAATAAGCACATACAAATAAATGAATGTCAAGAGAAAATAGAGGACTAAATTTAGATGTTCAGAGAGAGAAACAATAAGGATTGAAAATAGTGTCACCATATCTGTTTTATTCTCATTAAAAAAAAAAAAAAAAGTGCCAGTGGGTAATCTCCAGCTTCTGAAAACACAGAAACAGTGACATGTTACCAGGATAGATCGGGATGATGCTGTTTTGAAGAAAGAGCCAGAAGTGTAATTGGTACTTCAGAAAGAATCTTTTGGCAGGACTTCTCTGAAGGCTGAGGACCCAGAAAACAGCTAACATTCAAATAAACAGCAACCATTTATGTGTCTTTCTGGATCCTGCCTTTTTGAAATAGACATTGTTTATTAAAGAAAATAGAAGGAAGCTGCAACATGGCGCTGTTTTTCCTGTAAATGTTGCTTCTTATTATTTTCACCATAATAGTAAAATAAGCACATGAGAATAGCATAGGTTTCTACATAAGGAAAGAAAGAGCTCACATTTAGGTATATTACCAAATGACGGTCTGAAAATATCCTCTATGTTGCAGACACATTTTAGAAAATGAAAGGCAGCTCAACATGACTATAGTCTTGGCTTCTCATTTCATGGCTGAGGGTGAGAACATCCTTAGTTCTGCCTATCAACAGGGCTGTTGTTTCTGTTCTCGATTACTCTGGAGTCAGTAGTTACAGCATTGCTCATTACACAGCTCCTGCTTCAGGACCACTGTCTGCCCCACTGACTGGTCACATGTTCATCACACATTCTAAGATCTTATTTTAGATCCTCCTCTAGACTGCAAGGTAGCCATCACCCCCCGCCGCCCCCCAGAGAAGCCATTATTACCCAATTTTACAGATGAAGCAACCGAGGTCTCTAGTGGCTAAGTCAATTGCCCCTGGGCAAGCAGGAATAAGGGAAGTAGAGTCTAAGTATCCAGCTCTTTAGTCTGGTGCTTTCCCAAACCTTGCGGCCTCTGTACAAAGGCTGAAGAGGAGATGGTGTAGAGGGGAATGAGGTCTACTGAGTAGGAATTCAAAGGTTAGAAACCCTACTCTGTACCTTTCTGGGGACCTCAAAATTAAGAGTAGAGGATACTCAGGAATGTGTATGTAATTTTTTAAGTAGTCTGTTCTTCCTTCAATATGGTGGAACCAATCACTTTCCTCATGGAATAGGACTCTTTTCCAGTAAAGGTTAATTATTAAGACCACTGGTCTTGGTCTGGGTCAAATCCTATATGATCTAGGGTAAGTACACCAAAGAAGATGACTTTTCTGCACCTCAGTTTTCTCCTGTGTAAAATGGGGATGGTTATAAACCAAACTTTTGGGGGAAATGGGTACTTCCGTTGTTATGAATGTGGTGATGTTTTCATAAGTTCCTACATACACCACAACCTGTCAAAACTGTACACTTTAAATATTTGTAGTTTATTGTATGGCCATAAGTCCACTTTCAATTGTAGCAAACTACTTCCTGGGTTTGTTGGTGAGGAGTAAATGATAATCCACAGTGCCACGGTCATTATTACTATATGCCTTCAATAGATATCATATTAAGTGGATGACAGAGATAATATTACATGGCAGCGACCATCTTATTGCAGATGGCTGAATCACTCTCAGAAGTGGAACTGAGGGCAGAGCTTAGAGATGTCACAGGGTGAGGTGACCTTTCCTTATCACCTTGTTACAGCCCATCTCCAGGTAGCAATAGTCATGTCAGTATAAGTCAGTTATAGGACTGAACCTTTTTGTATTTTATCAGTTGAAATAGTCCTAAGGGTGCTTTGCTTTTTCATGCTTTTGAGCACAATTTAAAAGTAAGTGCCACTTGCCTCTTCAGATCTCCTGCCTGGCACCGAATATTTGGTCAGTGTCTCCAGTGTTTACGAACAACACGAGAGCACACCTCTTAGAGGAAGACAGAAAACAGGTGAGTCATGTTGGCAGTATGCTTATCAAATAGCTCTCACCTACCAATTTTAATAGTAAAGTAGAATACTGCTTCTAAAACTACATCTCCATTCTTGTGATGGTAGTGGTGCTATAACCTTGTCATTCCTTTTTGATCACCGGTCTTAAAAATTAAATGATACTTCTTCAAGTATTATCCTGATTTCCAGTCACTAAGATTATACTCTCTGCTTCCAGAGAGGACTCAAAATAGTCCAGGAACTTTGTTATCTGTCCTTGTAAAAAATCACCCAAGAATAATATAATCCCTATTTATTTAGAGATAGCGAACATTCCTTTTCATTAGGTAGCTCTAAGGCTGACCCAACACTGTCCTTGTCATGGAAGTCTTTTCCCTCCTTTGCTAAGCCAACAAGTTTATCTTTTTTATCTGCTTGATGAAATATGCATGCATAATGTAAAGAAGTTGATTTGAATCCCATAATATTACATTAAAGTCCTTAAATATGAGAGCTTCTATTAATTATTCCTTTTAAGAAACTGCAATGTGATGTATCCATTAACTTATGTATTATAATCCACTTGCTTCCCCAAAAAAGTTGTGACATCTCAATTTGGTTTGAATATGTTATTGAATAGAATAAGTAATTATTAGTACTAAAATAAAAATTTTCTGGTAGTCCCAGAGAGATTAAGTGACTTGAATTTGAGATAAACTCTAAATTCTGATTACTTTTTCCATGGTACACTAAATTTTCAATTCATGAGGATTTACCTGCATTGTGATTTGTCCAGGATGATGTCTTGTTTTAGTTTTTGAGAGCTTTATGTTTGGCATTATTATCACTCCATTGACCTATCAGTTCCCTTTGAGTATAGAAAACTTCCTTGAGAGCCAAAAGCTTGAGAGTGGGCATAACTTGCCTTATTTTGAGAGACACAGGATAGAAATGTGGAATACTTGAACACTGAAGCATTTGAAAATAATTCCCAGGATATCTTAAACACCCATCTTTAAGAGTGATGCAGAAGCCTAGAATAACAACACACATACATAACTTGGATTATTTAGCAAAAGAAAAAAGAGCTTGAGTTGGCCATTTGGAACTGAGTCAGTCTAGGATTTCGAAATTTGTGTGTGGCTTAGAATCAGTGCTTCATAACTTGAGGTTTATGGCAATATGTTGTGTTAATGAGAAAGGACAGACAGAAGGCTGTGCGTTACCTTCCCTGCATTCTTCCTCACCTTCTAAACTGGTGGTGTCTTTCCCCATCCCCACCTTTCTCCCCTGGGTGGGAAACACAGGTCTCGATTCCCCAACTGGCATAGACTTTTCTGATATCACTGCCCACTCTTTCACCGTCCATTGGATTGCTCCTCGAGCCACCATCACTGGCTACCGGATTCGCCATCACCCTGAGCACACTGGTGGAAGACCTCGGGAAGATCGGGTGCCCCCGTCTCGGAATTCCATCACCCTCACCAATCTCATTCCGGGCACAGAATATGTGGTCAGCATCGTTGCTCTTAATGGCAGAGAGGAAAGTCCTCCCTTGATTGGCCAACAGGCAACAGGTAACTTGTTTTCTGGTCTGCAAAGAAACTCCGAGGACTTTCCTGTGCAGGGGGTGTCTTCTGCGAAACAGCTTTGTGTTGTCTGAGTCATTGTCTCTTAAAAATAGATTGTGGTTATGAGACATGGAGAGAGAAGTGAGAGTGTATGTGGAGAAAATCTCCTTCTTAGACTGTATCAAAGATCATTTTTTAATGAACATCTTAGTTTTTATTTTTTGAGAGAGATAGAGAGCGTGAGCACAAGTTGGGTAAGGGCAGAGAGAGAGGGAGTCATAGAATCCGAAATAGGCTCCAGGCTCTGAGCTGTCAGCACAGAGCCTGATGCGGGGCTCGAATCCACAAACCGTGAGATCGTGACCTGAGCTGAAGTTGGATGCTTAACTGACTGAGCCACCCAGGTGCCCCGAAGATCATTTTTTTATTGCAAAAAATTTCTCACTGAATTTAGATATTTATATGTTTCCAATACCTAAAGTTTTATTCAAAATATTAAGAAAGTCCCTGTTTCAAAGTTCCTTTAAAAACACAATTATTTTAATGTAATAGTGTCATTATTTTTAGGAGATGGATACTGAAGTATCTGGGGGAGAAGTAGCATGATGATATCTGTACCTCAGTCTCAAGTAGACTAACAGAAAGACAGAGACAAGCAAATGTGGCAGATGTTACCAATTAGCAAATGCCTGTGAGAAGGGGATATAGGTGTTCAGTATATTATTTTTGTGACTTCTCTGTTGTTTTACAATTTTTCAAAATAAAAAGTTGAAGAAAAAAGCACTATGATAAATTTGTAATAATGATTTCATCACAATTTGAATTGCCTTTTTAACCCCTTAACCTTGAATTGTTCATAATTTTTAATTCTACTAATCTTGCATAGTATTTACATTATTATATGGGAGAATTATAAAGGCGCTGACTTGAAAAATGAGCGAAGAGTGAATCTGGGCATTGTTTGAAAGTTATAGATGTGGCAACTTTCCCATGTTTTTCTAGTTTCTGATGTTCCGAGGGACCTGGAAGTCATCGCCGCCACCCCCACCAGCCTCCTGATAAGCTGGGATGCTCCCGCTGTCACAGTGAGATATTACAGGATCACCTATGGAGAAACAGGTGCGTTAGGAAGACGCTGTTTCATTCCGATCAAGTCGGATTGTGTTGTGGGTAACCTGAACGCCCAGCAATGGATACGTATGTAAAGAAACTTTGGCAAGTCCATTCAGAGGAGCCTTGTCTTTTCTAAGATGATGTGAAAAAATACGTATGCTATAATGGGTGGCAAAATCAAGAAAAAAAATCAAGAAAAAAAATGTAATACTAAAGGGGGAATAGAAGGGCTGAGGAAGAAAGAATTCAAAATTCACAAATATATTATCAGTGGTAAAATGATAAGTGATTTGTATTTTTTTTTACTTTCCTATATTTTCAAAATTTTATTTATCTATTTGTTTATTTTAATATTTATTTATTTTTGAGGGAGAGAGAGAGGCATTGAGAGAGGGAGGCAGAGAATCCCAAGCAGGATCCACACTGTCAGCACAGAGCCCGATATGGGGCTCAAACTCATGAACCATAAGATCATGCCCCGAGCTGAAATCAAGAGTCGGATGCTTAACCGACTGAGCCATCCAGGCACCCCTTAAAAATTTTATTTAACATGAATATATTGCATTAATATTTTGAAAAAGGAACACAGTCTATACATATGAGGACTTACCTTCTTTCTTCTTCTAATCTTAACCCACAATTCAGAGACATTTTAAAGCTGGAATGTTAAGCATTCCACAGTTAAGCATTAACTGTGATTTTCTCCCAATTTTTACACACTTATTAAGGTTCACTATATGCATAAATAAATATGTTTCTGTTTAGGCCCTATTAATAGCACTCTTTTAAGAGGAATAAGAAAACGTGTGACTAACTGCTGTCTCAATATGTTATTACAGTTACTCAACAATCACCGACTATTTCTCAGCCCCTCACATTTTGAACTAACCTCTTTTCACACAGGAGGAAATAGCCCTGTCCAGGAGTTCACTGTGCCTGGGAGCAAGTCCACAGCTACCATCAGTGGCCTGAAACCTGGAGCAGACTACACCATCACCGTGTATGCTGTCACTGGCCGTGGAGACAGCCCAGCAAGCAGCAAGCCAATTTCCATTGATTATCGAACAGGTATCAACCCCTGCTCTGAGGTGACATGGGAATATTTACTTAGTTTTACAGAGTTCTTCCAAAGTACTCTCCTCATGTGGAATTGGTTTTCTTTTCTTTTCTTTTTTTTTAAATTTTTTTTTATGTTTATTTGTTTTTGACAGAGAGAGACAGAGCATGAGTAGGGGAGGGGCAAAGAGAGGGAAACACAGAATCTGAAACAGGCTCCAGGCTCTGAGCTGTCAGCACAGAGCCCGACGCGGGGCTTGAACTCACAGACAGCGAGATCATGACCTGAGCTGAAGTCAGGGGCTCAACCGACTGAGCCACCCAGGCACCCCTGGTTTTCTTTTTTTAATAAGAAACAACATAGACAGCCAGCAGAGTTTTGAGCCAGATATACAAAGAAGTATCACCAGATATACAAAGGGATTTTTTGTATTTTGTTAATGGATATATTCCATGTGCCTGCAATAGAGACAAGCATAGAAGGTGTTCAATATATTCGTTAATGAGTGAAGGAATGAGGTGATAAGAAGACAAACACCTACTTGGAATATAGTCTTTGTGAATGAAGCAGCCATCTTGAAAATAGGTAATGGCATCTAGATGCATGCCCTACCTCCAGAAGGCAATCTCTGTGTTTTTGCAAAAGATACACCTGTGAGTCGTTTAATGGTAATAAGAGATGATTCTGTACATACCAGAACTGGAAACAAGACTTGTCCATTCTTGTCCCCATGGACTGGGGCTTCACTGATTTCTCCTTGTGTTTATGTGTAGAAATTGACAAGCCAGCACAGATGCAAGTGACTGACGTTCAGGAAAACAGCATTAGTGTCAGATGGCTGCCTTCAAGTTCCCCTGTTACTGGCTACAGAGTGACCACTACTCCCAAAAATGGCCCAGGGCCATCAAAAACTAAAACTGCGGGTCCAGGTAAGAAAAACCAGCATCTCACGTACATCAGGATAAACAGAATAGGGTCACACCATATGGTTTTTAATATAAATGGCCACCTAGGTCTGAAGTACTATATATTTTCATATCATGCATCAGAGATCCCCATTTGTGAACTCAGGGCTCAAGATTGTTACAAACTTCCTCCATGGTAGCATTTTTAGGATAAGTGTGTTTCTACTTTTACATGCATAGTTCTGTTTGATGGTGTGAACATCTTACATGATTAGATCTATCTTTGTGGGTTTGTTTATCATGCACACCAAAGAGAGAGATGGTCTAACTTTTTAAGATCCTTTTAACTCTTGTTTTTGTTTTTATATAAAATGCTGGTGAAATCAGGATCCCAAGGTAGTATCTTGAGGTCAGGCTAATTTTCATTTTTTCCAAGAGCAGCATCCTTCATTGTTGGAGACATCATATTAAATTTTAAAGTGTCTCTTTTAGTTTGACTTTACTCCAGTATGGCAGTTTGTATTAGCAAAGAACGTGTTTGTCCAAGGGAAATTCATATCCGACTCATCCATGTTTTCATGGTAATTCCGCAAATGAAAATTCTGGGCCACCGTGTGTTTATTACGGAACTCTGAAAGTCACTTAGCTGACCTTACAGTGGATGACATAGATGCATTTGCTTTTCACTCCCTTTGCAGATCAAACAGAAATGACCATTGAAGGCTTACAGCCCACAGTGGAGTATGTGGTCAGTGTCTACGCTCAGAATCGAAACGGGGAGAGTCAGCCTCTGGTTCAAACTGCAGTAACCAGTATGTAACAGATGCTTATTTCCCATTTTCAAAGTCAGTTGTGTTCTTAGGCAAATGAATGCCCTCTGCACATCTTTTGCGATTATACCTAGAGAAAGCCAACTTGGTTAGTTTGAATCTTGAGCTGAGCCCTTTACGAACATTTTTCCTTCTTGGTGCCAAGCAATGAACATATAGGGAAGGAAGTTTGTGGAGCTATCATAGTTGCTGTGCTTTGAATTTCTTTTGCTCAAATGGCCTCAGCAAAATCTTGTTTGCCTATAGCAAATCTACAAAATATTTTGCCTGGACCTATTTTTCTACGACTGGATGGTAAAGTTGATTGCAGCATGCTTCGTGAAGCTATTATGTTCGGAGCATGTGGAAAACTGTCTGGACCAGTGATTAATGTAAATAATAGAGTGGGGAGAGAAGAGTTAAAGAAAGGTTGTAATAATCTGACTCTAACATTGAAAATCAACTTTACCGCTTCCAAGGTATAGAAAATTCAGGTCTGTGAGACTAACATCACATTGCAAAAACAAATCTGTAAAAACAAATTGTAAAAAACAAATTGTAAAAAACAAATTTCACAATATCGTAAAATTAATAGAAATAAATCCTCATTGTGGGGACATTTTACCAGGTGCCTATGTGTCTCACATACACCTATGTTTTGATAAGTGATGTAACATTAAATAGTTTCTAAAAAACCTATTCAGGTGTCAAGTAATTTTCCATTTAATAGTGGGTTCACTGGAATTTAATTCATCAGAGAAAATTGTATCTGCAAAACTGCTTTGCATGTTGTAAAAATGCTTATTTCACAACTTGCTTTTCACATAACCTCTTACCATTAATTTGCCTAACAGACATTGATCGCCCTAAAGGACTGGCATTCACTGATGTGGATGTCGATTCCATCAAAATTGCTTGGGAAAGCCCACAGGGGCAAGTTTCCAGGTACAGGGTGACCTACTCGAACCCTGAGGATGGAATCCATGAGCTATTCCCTGCACCTGATGGTGAAGAAGACACAGCAGAGCTGCAAGGCCTCAGGCCGGGTTCTGAGTACACAGTCAGTGTGGTTGCCTTGCACGATGATATGGAGAGCCAGCCCCTGATTGGAACCCAGTCCACAGGTATATCGGTAACTGCACCAGTGGGTGCTCATGGGAGCAGCGGCTTTATGCCCTGCTGAATGAATTATACTTTCTCGGGCTATTGATTCCCTGGAAGGGGGTTAAAAAAAAAAGCAGCCTCTCTAATAGAAAAGACCCTCTTTAGAAAGGAATAGTAATAAGCAACAAAGTTTAAGGGATATTCAGATACAGTCTCATAAAGGGAAGTTTTAGAGTGGCTTGGCTTATAAATAAGGCCATAAAGTGAGACAACTGAAGATGGTCCTAAAATTGTGAATTATTTCTTAAACCGGGATTCCCTGCGGTCACACTCGCCGTGCATAAAGGAAAGGAGTTTGGCATCCTAGAGCTTACTCTAAAAAAGGAACCCAAACTGGGCTATTTCCTAGCAGCATGATTCTGAGAACACGTAGGTAAGACCTTCCTTCTCTGGTTAGATATCGTGTGCTGAGTGCGCAATTTGCTTATGGGTTTGGGAGTCAGACACAGCGGAAACAGTTTAGGGCAAATGCTTTCCACTATACTTTATCCGCTTGTGCTTTGTTTCTGAAGCAGAGTGGAATGCTAAATTTGTGTCTGTGTGGCACCATAAACCTTGGAGGTGACTATCTGTATTATTGCTCTTTGCTTCTCTTTTCTGCTTCTGTTGTGAGCCAATTTTCTTCTTATGCTGCACCACAGAGAATACTTCAAATTTAGCAGCACTATCTGCTGTGGGGTTCAAATAAAGAGGATAAAGACATAATTCTGTCTTTTGGGGATGAAATACTCTGTGAAGTGGTTTTCTATACAAAGATCACTTATCCAGGAAAAGGGCTATTGCTCATCTTTCCATACAAAATGGAAAATCAATCCTAATGGCCAATAAGCCAACTTGACTTTTTTTTTTTTTAATGTTTATTTTTTTAAGGGAAAGCAAAAAAAAAAACAACTTTTCAAACCCAAAGACCCTTAGACTTCTGGCATTTTTCCAAGTGTTTCCAGTGATTCTGAGAATTGGTGGATATAAAACACATTTTTTTCAGGAAACATTTTCTTTGTTTTGCATCCCTTCTTGTACTTTCTCATACTGAATCTTGACTTGACCAGGGAACCCACCTCACCAAACAAGCACAATCTATACTTCTCGGAATTCACTTTAATTTCCCTTTTCCCCAGTTCCTATAATATAACCTCTAATTAATGACCATCCCGACAGCCATTCCTGCACCAACCAACCTGAAGTTCACCCAGGTTACACCAACAAGCCTGACCGCCCAGTGGACAGCGCCCAATGTTCAGCTCACTGGATATCGAGTGCGGGTGACCCCCAAGGAAAAGACTGGACCAATGAAAGAAATCAACCTTGCTCCTGACAGCTCATCTGTGGTTGTATCAGGACTCATGGTATGCAGTGCCCTTTTTCATTGGAATAAAATAAAGTTGACCCTTGAACAATATAGATTTGATCTGTGTGGGTCCACTTATATATGCTGATTTTTTATAGTACAGTACTATAAATTTATTTTCTCTTCTTTATGATTTAACTAATAACATTTTTTTCTCTAGCTTACTTTATTATAAGAGTACAGTACATAATGCAAATAACATACAAAAATATGTGGTGATCAACTGCTTATCAGTAATGCTTCTGGTCAATAGGGGGCTATTACTAGTCAAGTTTGGGGGGCAGTCAAAGGTTATAAACAGATTTTCAACTGGGCAGGGGGGTTGGCACCTCTAACCCCTGCATTGTACAAGGATTAATTGTAATCATCCCTTACACATTTTAAGGTGTGGAGATAAAATATCATAATAAATCTATTGTGTTTTGGTGCCTCTGCCACCAAATAATTTTCTTGTAATTCTGTATCTGAATTATCTATAGTGATGTAAGCTTTTCCAGATGACTCTCTCAGACAGAATTTTATAAACAGCTTTGGATATTGCACAGCTCTTTAAATGTATTCTGTTTATTTTAAAAGATTGTATGTGTGTATGTGTGTGTTGAGGGGGGCAATTCATATATCCATAGGCTGAATGCATAAATCCATTTTGGTTATGCATTTTTTGAGCTCTTTTATCTTGGCAAGGAATATTCTCCAGTGTGTACCAATCCAGCCTGACTCTCCCTTCATTGAAACATTTTTAATCCTTCTAGATAAGCATGTGGAAAACTAGCCAGGAGTCTAGGATATGGATGGACTTCTTAACATAAGGCCAGTTTCAGGAGAAATGACAGAAAGAGGGTTCAGAGATAGAGTAGAGTGTTCTTTCTGCCTCTCGGTGGTCAGAAAAATTCATGATTGGCACCTGTCAGATCATAAAGGAGAAAAACAGGCCAATACCTGCTTTCCCCACTTTGTATCAGCTTTGTATCAGTGTAAGTATGTAAGTTAAAGCTTACTTTAACTTGACCCCTAAGCACATTTTTAAATTCATGTAATTAACACGTCCTGTTGATCATCTGCAGTGCAGGAATAAAACTCATCTAGGAATTTATGGGTTTTGCTAGTTTATTTTTTCTTTTATAACCATTGTGCTTTTCTAATGCTGTAGTGAAAATGCCTCGGCTTCAGTAGATCACGTTACTAAAGCTTACCGTGTCCTCCTTTCTAGGTGGCCACCAAATATGAAGTGAGCGTCTATGCCCTTAAGGACAGTTTGACAAGCAGACCAGCTCAGGGAGTCGTCACTACTCTGGAGAGTGAGTAATCAGGCATTTTAATGTCGGCAGATATTCTGCATAAGCAAAAATGAAAGAATGGTAAATGATTTTCTAGATCACCAAATTCATAGAAGCATTCGCAATATGGAAACTGATTTGCTTGCCCATCTTTTTGACTGCCTACAGTCACCTTTTATGCCCTCCAGAAAGTGGTGTACTGGCACATAAATGGAATCACTTCAAAATGTGATAATGTTAGTGTTATGAACTAGGACTTACATTTAGTTTATGCTCTAGTTGTTGGAAATTGTCTTCATAAATGCGGAGGCTAGACACATGGACTTCTGCTGTACCTTAACAGTACAATAAGTATTGGACAAAATTGGGTCAAAATTCTAGTTTTGTGCCATATCAATAATTTATAGTATGCTCTTTCAAAAATCACATAAAGTATCAAAATTTCCTAATCTATAAAATACAGTTTCCATTGCATATGTTGAGAGAAAAAAATGAAGCCTTATAAAAAGGACAAAATACTAGCAATACTATATATGTTATTGCTGGCTGGCCATATCATTGTAACTCCTACCACCCATATTTTATGTTAGAATAAATTAGTAATTTTAACACTTACTAAGATATTTGTAGATACTGTAAAGTCAGACTCAGAAACCACTGGTAATATCTGCAAAGGTTTTTAGTTTTGCAAAAAAAAAAAAAAAAGCATGACAGGTGAATCTTTTCATACTTTCTAATTACTGTCAACCTTTCTCTCTGGATGCAGGGGAAAATCTACACATTATTAGTTATTCATAGAAATGGATATATCTGGTGTATAATAAAGAAACATTTTAAAATATCAAAACCTTACCTAAATGAGTCAGCCGGGCGCTAATCTCCAGTTGTGATCTGTGCAGATGTCAGCCCTCCAAGAAGGGCCCGTGTGACTGATGCTACGGAGACCACCATCACCATCAGCTGGAGAACCAAGACTGAGACAATCACTGGCTTCCAAGTTGATGCCATCCCAGCAAACGGCCAGACTCCAATTCAGAGAACCATTAAGCCAGATGTCAGAAGCTACACCATCACAGGTCAGGGAACTCACTGGACTGATCCCGTTTGTTGATTGCCATTCACGACATAAATTAGCTTCTCAGTTACTCTGCCACTTGCAATGATTAAATTTACTGTCAGTGTTTTACAATAATCCAGATATAATATTTAAAAACTCACTTTCATACTATGATTAGAAATCATTGTATTCTGTGAATGCCTGATTTTGTCTAATGTTTGCCAAAGAAATGGCACAAGTTCCATTTATTAAATTTAAACTTTCATCTTATATAAAAAAATATATATAACATAATGCTTAAAACCAAAAGAAACTAAATAGTGGCATACAGTTCGTAACATTAATATTGATTATAAAACATAATTAAATTTTAAAAAGCAAACAACACTACTTCATAAAAATCAAAGTGGTAGTCTGAGAGTGTTCAATATCTGGGTCAATTTAGGTCTGGTTACCAGCCAGTGACTGATTACAGTAAGAGAAAACACACTCAGCAGGTGCTCGCCCCTTATTCTCCAAGACGACCACTTCTAATAGCATTTTTTTAACTTTAAAATGTATTTTAGCCAATATCTTTGTATGCATCAGTGATTTTCTTTTGAGATATGTTTCTTATTAGCACCCATGCCACGCTCTAATTTACTGCTCAAACGTGGTCTGTATGGGATGGTAGAGGAACCATGAAAATTGCACAGGAGTTTGAAAATTCTCCTAAAAATTTAAGATCAGATAAAAAGCATCTGTTTACAAATCACAGGTTTACAACCCGGCATGGACTACAAGATCTATTTGTACACCCTGAATGACAATGCTCGGAGCTCTCCTGTGGTCATCGATGCCTCCACTGGTAACTACTTTTTTTTTTTTTTTTGTAACTACTTTTTTACTGAAGAAATGCCATCAACTTATAGGTGATCAGTGATGTGAGCTTAAGAAACAAAAATGAGACTGACGTTGTATTGCAGATCACAAGTGAATCATTTTTATAGTTCTAGAACTCTCAGATTCTCTCAAGTCTGTTGATAAGGGAGGGAAAGGAGTGTGGGAATAATTTCCTTGCTTACTCACTTTCTTAGAGACTTAATTTTGTTTTCTTTTAGCCATTGATGCACCATCCAATCTGCGTTTCCTGGCCACCACACCCAACTCCTTGCTGGTATCATGGCAGCCACCCCGTGCCAGGATTACTGGTTACATCATCAAGTATGAGAAACCTGGGTCCCCTCCCAGAGAAGTGGTCCCTCGTCCTCGCCCTGGTGTCACAGAGGCTACTATTACTGGTATTGGGGTTTCCATGTTGCTATTTTCCTCCAGACTCCCTAGGACACACAAAGCACTTAGCAGATCCCAACTATGCCTTTGATGCTGTATCACGAGAACAAGAAGCCCTGTTTCTGATACCTTCAAAAAGCATTCTCTGTGGAAGAGCTGTAGAGCTCAATACATCTGAAAATACAGGAATTCATGAAAATGCAGTAATTCTAATACTGTCATAATGGCATAACTAGATTTATTGGCTGTATGTTTGCCAAATACTTGTCAGTCCAGTCCTAGAAAAAGACATTTTTCAAAACAAACTAATTATGATCCTGTCCTCCCATGAGCTCCCTAAAGATCTGATGATCTTACAGGACTTGCCAGAATGCCACCTGCCATTGCCCTCATTGCCCAGTTTCACAGACTAGGTCTTGAGGCAAAGTGATTCCCAACCACCCATATTGGGGAGAATGCCTGGAATGGAGAATAAGAGTTGTGCATTTCAGTGGGAAAGATCATAAGCCTCTGGTATTATTTTTGTTCCAGGAGATTAAAATTTTAAACTATGTACAGGATATCATCTGGATTTTAAAATACTATGGAACACAGAGAAACCAGAAAGAGATGCTGCTTTTTTAGAAACTTTGGAGGAAGGAAAATAGAATCAGATGTGGAAGGAGTTGAATTGGATACTTCCTACAGGGACCACACAAAGATTGGCTGCTTTCTCTTACAGAGTACTTACCTATAGTCTAACTTTTCATTGATCCTGTCACTGAGGACCATCTGGTTATTAGGCCTAAGTAGATTCATGTATACAATCTGCAGTGATCTCCCCCAAATGTGTATTCCACCAGTGGTTTATGATGCTGATAGACTTTCTTGAATTCAAAAGGGCAAATAAGACCATGTGTTAAAGGAATACCCACAAAAAATTAGCATAAGCATGTTTACTCAGGTGTCGGATTTGGTAGGAAAATTATTAATTTGCCAAGTGGTCATCCTATGTGGAGTATTTGGGTTTTGCAGGAAAAAGGTGAAGTCTGTTTTACTTTTCAGGAGGCCAAAGGCCAGCTAGAGAGAGGATGCTTGCTCCCCAGTAGCATCAACTTCCATTTGACTAGCTGAGCATACAGACTTTAATGTGATGATCTGTCCTTCCGTCAGGTCTGGAACCAGGGACCGAGTATACCATCCAAGTCATTGCCCTCAAGAACAACCAGAAGAGTGAGCCTCTGATTGGAAGGAAAAAGACAGGTAAAGGGCACCTTCTGGGTAGGAAGATAATCAAGACAAAACTAATTATAAGTGATAAATTCTGCCGTGAAAAGGTTCTCGAGATTTTGATACCTTTCTCCTGGAAATTGTTTCTTAAACAGCTCAGCATGTATATTGTGCTCTTTGATATCATGAATAACCTAACATAATCGGCAACATTCAGTTTTTTTTTCTTAGCCAGTCAATATAAAGCCTTCTATTCACTTTTCAAAAATGTAAGCCAGTTATTAAAATGTAAAAAGCAGGTTGCTATTACTGCTCTTCTTTTATACCTTCTGTTGAAGTTAATGTGAAACAAACAAAAAACAAAAAAGTAGGGAGAATAATCCCTCCTATTTGTCTTTATTTATTATTTGGTTTCTGAAACTTGAGCTAAATAGTTTTTTCAACTTTATGATTCCAATTTCAGTTTAATTTGAAGAAAATGCTATATTTACGCTGATAGGAGAGTTTTAGAAATAAACATGTATGTATTTTTATCATTTCAATTCATGAAAAACTGTTGAGTCAGACCTCTGGAATTCTCATACTTCAGATGCTGAAATAATTAGTCTGGATTCTAGTCCTTATAACATGATTCTCAAATGAAAAAAAGAAGAAAAAAGGCTGCACATTTCAGTTCCATTAGGCTTAATTTGAGCAGAAGCAGCTTCTATGGGGCTCAGCGGTTCAAAGCTTTATGTGTATGATAAACTCATACGAACGCTTTTTCATTCTAAACTATAAAGAAACCTTTGAGAAAAATCATAAAGATTTCTTTTTGGAAAAAGTGTTTTGTGATTTAAGAACTGCTAATTTTCTAAGGGCTTTGATCAGATTGATAAAGAGTCATTGTTGCCTGAATTGATAACGACTACTGCTGCTACTTTTGGGAGCTTAACACGCTTTGCTTTTTTGGCTCTAACCTCTCTCGGCTAGATGAGCTTCCCCAACTGGTAACCCTTCCACACCCCAATCTTCACGGACCAGAGATCTTGGATGTTCCCTCCACAGTTCAAAAGACCCCTTTCATCAACCCTGGGTATGACACTGGAAACGGTATTCAGCTTCCTGGCACTTCTGGTCAGCAGCCCAGTGTTGGGCAACAAATGATCTTTGAGGAGCATGGTTTTAGGCGCACCACACCGCCCACAACGGCCACCCCTGTAAGGCATAGGCCAAGACCATATCCGCCGAATGTAAATGAGGAGATCCAAGTTGGTCATGTCCCCAGGGGAGACGTAGACCATCACCTCTACCCTCACGTTCTGGGACTCAATCCAAATGCCTCTACAGGACAAGAAGCTCTCTCTCAGACAACCATCTCTTGGACCCCATTCCAAGAAAGCTCTGAGTATATCATTTCATGTCATCCCGTTGGCATTGATGAAGAACCTTTACAGGTAATTGCTTTTCCTCTTTACTTCTGAGTTGCCTGGAAATAAGTAAGCTAGGTAACTGAAGTGACCAGAGCTCAACTATAAAGTGGCTCTATTTCTAGTACCTTTTAGAAAGGTGACATGCGTAAGCCCTGATTCTTCTTTTTAAAATCTCAGGATGCCTTACTTTGGGGGATGTGCCAAAAAGTATCATTAACTTTTGTTTAGTAGAGAAAATAAAATAACTTCTATTATTCTCACACATTTGGGGCTCCTTAGTAATATGGACAAAAAATTATCTGAGAAAAGACAGATCAATATTCTGCCTGAACTTACCTTTGTGCAAGAAGGGCTAAAATGCCATCCTTGGGACACCTGGCTGGCTCAGTTGGAACAGTATGCGACTCTTGATCTCGGGGTCGTGAGTTCGAGCCTCACGTAGAGTGTACACGTTACTTAAAAATGAAATCTTTATAAATAAATAAATAGCCACCTTATAGTTTGTCCATGAAGAATCCCATTATCTACAATATGTCTAAGGAGAAGGAACTTAAGTGAAGCCGTGCATATCAGCTGTTACAAGCGATGGATTCTCTAAAACTTTTGTTCTTTGTCTTGCTGGTATCAATTTTCATTGTGTTCTTATTTTTAGAAAGTGGAAGAGTTAAAAAACAAAAACAAAAACAAAAGAAACTGACCACACCGTGAAAGTTTCATGAGCTTAGAAACATGAGTTTGAGGATTTGCCAAAACGCTTTAAGGCCCCCATCTGGGGGTCACATGCCACCTTGCATAGGATGAACAGATCTCCCTCGTGGCACAGTGTCCACATTTTATGTGAAATGGGGTGGTGAGGGTTTCCAGTGGGCTTACACAGACCTGCGATTACAGCAGGACGAAGAGGAGCCTGGCTATTAAATTACTGAGGGCTCCTGATAACTAGGGAGCACAGAGGGTAGATTTTTGGCAGGTCAAATAAAAAAGATGGCCTCTCCCCCAAGTTCCATTTCTCTCTACGGCTGGTTTGAGACCTTCCCACCGTCCTTCCTTGTTTGCTTTATTTACGTAGCGCAGGTTACTGATAAGAGAATAGGGCAAGTCACATGAATTCCTCACTATAACGCTCTTTCCGTCACTTTGGATGTGCCGATAATTGCAGTTCCGAGTTCCTGGAACTTCGGCCAGTGCCACCCTGACAGGCCTCACCAGAGGGGCCACCTACAACATCATAGTGGAGGCACTGAAAGACCACAAGAGGCACAAGGTTCGGGAGGAGGTCGTTACCGTGGGCAACTCTGGTACGTGCATGCCTGGTCACTCAGGCACAGGCTCCCCTCTGGACTACCCCAGAGACCCTTTTTCTCTTGACTGAATGTTCCTTTGTCGCTGTTGTCTTTTAACTTTGGGAGGTAATGCCATTAAGTAAATGAGCAACTTTAAATGCAATGATTTTTCCCTCATGATATCCAAGTATCTTTGTAAAATGCATCTACAAATAGTTTCAAACAGTGTATGATAATAGACCTGGAAGGGACCTCAAATATTATTTAGTCCAACATTTTGACTACCTGCCAGTGAGTATCTGAATTGATACAGGGCACAAGTCTCCTGATCTCTTTTCCCAGGCCCTCTGCATCTCACCATGTTGCTGCCTCTTCAGGGATTTTTAAGTACTGGAAATGATTACCTATAAAGGAAATTCCCTATCTGCAGACATTAGCGACTGCTGGTTTTTGTTCCTCATGTAAAATGCTGCCAACATAGCCCCCTTCTGTTCAAGGAGCTCCCTTAGTCCAGTGTTATTTCAGTTTCTTTTTCTGATTATATAGGCCCAAAGCTGAAATAGAGGTTAAACGGTCACCAACTCCTCTTTGCAGCACTTGCAAAGTCCTTTTAAGCCAGTAGTGTATCACCTGCTTTTCAACCTGCATCAGCTGAAGATTCACCAAGGAAGATGAGATAGGGAATAATCGAAACCATGAACCTTCCATCTTCCCACCAGAGGGTTCTCTATCCCACATCAGCAGGGAGTGCTAAATTCTATCCCTGTCAAGGGACGGGCTTTATTCCAGGGTCAGCTGCCGAATGTGTAGTACACAGATGACCATGCTACTTTACGTGTATAAATGTCTGTGAATTTAAGCAGTTGACTATTTGGTGGGGGGATCATTTTGTGCTTGTTGTGTTATGTATCCATGGTAATGCATGCCTTCTGCCTTGCGTGGTTTTACTAGTGGGGAGCCACATGAAAGGAATTTTCAAAAGCACAGAGGTCTTTGTGCTTTTCCACATCATTTTTTTTTTCTTTAAGATTCCATCTCCATAACTTAAGTCAGGTGGAATTTTAACTCCTGGCTATTTTTAGGAGGGTTACCGAAATCCCTAGTAACACTTCAGTTTCCTTTCATTTCTCTTTCCAACCCAGTATCCCCAGCAGCAGTATTCTGCATTCTAGCCAGGTTCTCCTGGCTTTTAGACATGTCAGACTTTTTAGTTGCTCTCAAACTCTAGTTTCTTCCAGGGTGATGCCTTTTAAACTATTAGCCACTTGAAATATCTATTGCTTTTGAGATTTTGATGTTTGCACTATAAAAAGAAATAGACCCGGTGGGATTCAAAGTCACCTTAGTTAGTTTATTTAATTTTTAGAAAATCATTGGAAGCATGCTTTGTTTGCACAGATTACTTTAAGTTTTCTCAAAACATAAAGACCAAGATCTGAGGCAACATGAAGAGACCTCATTACTCATTCCTGAGTCGTTCATATCCCTTGCTTTCTCTTATTTGAAACAGTTGATTTTATTGCTAAAGTAAAGCAGTCCTATTATGATAATAATGTACAGAACCTAGGATTTTTGCACTATTTTTGCACGGTTATGCAAAGCAAAAGCTGCAATAATAAAAGTGAATATTGCATTCTAATGGTATATAAGAATGGCTGAGACTTTTGCATTAAAAGCAAAAGATGCTCTCAGGAGCACCTGGGTGGCTCAGTCAGTTAGGCATCTGACTTCAGCTCAGGTCATGATCTCGCAGTTTGTGAGTTCAATCCTCGCATCAGGCTCTGTGCTGACAGCTCAGAGCCTGGAGCCTGCTTCAGATTCTGTGTCTCCCTCTCTCTCTGCCCCTCACTTGCTCACTCACTCTCTCTCTCAAAAATAAATAAACATTAAAATAAATAAATAAAAAGCAAAAGCAAAAGATGCTCTCTAATATTTTTTACTTGTTGAGCACTTTCTAAGTGTTAGCAATGGACCAGTGCTTTGAATTTATGCTATAATATCACCTTCACAAGATCCTGAGCAGGTAGGTATATTTTTATTAGTATCCCCGTGTTGCAGGTGAGGGAAGTAAGACAGAGAAATGCAAAGTAACTAGCGTAAGGTCCCTCAGGTACTCCTGGAGAGACAGTCCAGCCTCTGCATCCCGCTCAGGTTCTGAACTAGCTTAAAATGCCTTGAGATGTGTTCCATGTTTTGCCAGAAATGAGGATTTTCTAGAAGTGATGGCAAAAATGAAATGTGGGCTCCTTTTAAGGTGCTTGGGCAAGTGTTCACCGGCAGCATCTAAGCACTGTTAGAGCAGCTGATGCATTGGGTAGAACAGAGACATGTTTCTTAATGCTGCTGGGATTTCTGGTTTAGACTAAGTCATTATACCGTAATTCGGTTTTCTCCTTATGCTCCAAAACCACCAATAAGATGTCTTTTCTTTTTCTTTTTCCTCCTTTTCTTCATGTAGTCGACCAAGGCCTAAACCAACCTACAGGTGACTCGTGCTTCGACCCCTACACGGTTTCCCATCATGCTGTCGGAGAGGAGTGGGAGCGGCTGTCTGAATCTGGCTTTAAGCTCTCGTGCCAGTGCTTGGGCTTTGGCAGTGGGCATTTCAGATGTGACTCATCTAGTGAGTAGCTTGCTTTGTCCATCTCCTCCGGTTCCAGGCGTTAGCACAGTGTGCCAAGCAAGCATGTTTGGCAGACAAGGGCTCTTCCAAACATGAAGCAAATGAGGGGAGACTGCTGGCCTCAAAGTAACATTTTGCATCATAAAAAATGATGGGAAATTTTACTTGTTAACTCTTGCCTCATTTCCAGGGTTATGGGGCAATATGACTATTAAGAATATATTTGTGATGATAATGTGATTTTTTTACAAAAATTTTCTGTTAAGATAATAAAGTCAAATTCTCTGGAGCCAAGTCTGATGAAGAATAGCAGAGACATGAAGGAATCCCAAATCTTTTTTAATCTTTAATGTTGAGTAAGCTCAGAGGTGAACATTTATGCTCATGCTCTCTTTCAACACATACCAATCATACACATATCGTAATATATACACACTCTCATGCATACACACCCTCATATCACACATCCATGTACACACATCAGGTAGCTTGAATCTTGCCACGTAATGTAGAGAGAACAGATACTCATCTCTACATAATTAAGAATCGACTTCATTTGAAATATATTTGAGTTTCAAACTGTAAAAAGATTGTAATATTTTTAATTATACTTTCAGTTAAAATGATCCTAGAAATAACTTATTATGCTTTGAGATTTAACATTAGAATTTATAAAACTCTCATTTCTGCGTTGTTTTTTTTTTAGGGGATGTGATTGTTATGGACAATTGGTTTCTTTTTATAGGTGTTAACCATTATGGCTTATAAATGAGCCTCCTACAAGACATATCCAGAAGTTGTATTTGGGGAAATCCAACATAATAGATTTTTAAGAGATTTTCAGACTAAAATGTGAAGTGGCTTAATTCAGACTAACATATGAAGACAACTAATTTTTTCAATGCAGGCTGGTGTGCTTGACCATCTGAAAATGGAAAGATGGAGCAGGTGTGCCCTATGCCGTTCAGTAGGAGTTGGAAGTTTTAGCATTTGGCATCATTTAGGTGGCTCTTCATTTCTGAAACTGAACTATTTTAAGTTTGTATATTTATTACCAAGCTAAGTACTTAGGCGCAACTGTGGGAGCGGAGCTATAAGGATTTATGTGATGCTTTGGCCCAACTCACATGTCCTTTGCTTATGTGTCGTAATTGCCAAAGTAAGGAGTGACCGACTTGATAAAAGGGAAGAACTGGTATACTGTTATACACACTTCTGAGGTGCGTTTTGTTTTGGAGATTAAAGACATCTTTTATGTGTAGTAAAGATACAGCACTGTGACTTTTAGATGCTCCTCAGAAGCAGCCTTGTTTGTAGGGATAATAACCAGTGATCTATCATTTTGTTTGTTTTTGTTTTGTTTTGACACACAGGCCTATTCGTTTACCCTTTCCATTTACAAGAAACAGGCTGTGACTCGTGGAAACCAGCTGAGCTTTGTTTTTTGGTTAATAGAACTACTTTGTATCCAGGTTCTCTGCAAATCCAAAAAGTGACTTTTCATCTATGATCCATTCCCCAAAGACTATTTAAATCCTACTTTGGTTTCCAGTAATTTTAAACCTTAAGAGTGAGAATGCAAATGAAGGTCACTGACAATTCTTATGACATGATTTTGGCGGAATACATCGCGTCTTAAAATATCCTAGAAAATGCGAAACTGTAAAGATAATATTTTAAAATCCAACCCAAAACTGGTTTGTCATGGAGATCATGACTTTCAACTTTTCTTGCCACTCCTTCCAGGTTGCCTGGCGTTTAAAATCCTGTGACGTGTCCCAGCTCACGCACTGTCTTGCGAGTCAGAACACCCTGGTAACTCTCTGCCTCTGACTTTCCCCACCCTGCAGAATGGTGCCATGACAATGGCGTGAACTACAAGATTGGAGAGAAGTGGGATCGTCAGGGGGAGAATGGCCAGATGATGAGCTGCACCTGTCTTGGAAATGGAAAAGGAGAATTCAAGTGTGATCCTCGTACGTTGCCACACATCATTTTTAGTGGCTTATTAAGCACTCCCACTTTTATTACTGAGCTGCAGCTCTCATTCACAGAAATGATTGGAGACTTTAGGTCTCCTTGAGGAGTGAGCAGTGGGTTTGTTAATCTTTTGATTTGGGAAAGTGGAGACAAGCTTCAAAAATGAGCCATGATTTAATGTTATTACAGGGCACATGAGCACTTTTCCTCAGTATTTTGACCATAAGCTGCAGTGAAATACTACAAGAAAGCTTTATGGTTCTTTAGATCCAACTTTTAAAATACGAACCTTATCCAGTTTATCAGATTTAGTTTCTGGAAGTGCTGCCCTAAGATCTATACAGCAGTACCTCTCCTAACAATGGTTTTCACAAACATGTAGGATTTTGGCTGTGATGATGCAAATTTTGGAGGGAAACAGAACCCACCCTCTTTAGGAAGGTGAGGTCTGTTTTATTCTCAATTTTACATGAGCTTCTGACTTGTGTCTCCACGCAGATGAGGCAACGTGCTATGATGATGGGAAGACATACCATGTAGGAGAACAGTGGCAGAAGGAATATCTTGGTGCCATTTGCTCCTGCACATGCTTCGGAGGCCAACGGGTAAGGCCAGCCTCCCTCTAATTTAAATAAGACAAAGAGGGGGCTCCTGCACTGGGGATTAAGAGGTCAGCTTCCTGTGTGTATGCTGTACACAAAGGTGTGGTAGTGCCAGTTATGAAAGTAGAAATACCTCATTTCCTGTTGGCACATAGCTGCCAACGTTAGGCCCCTCTACACCCCTTCCCAGCTCTCCCCTCCGTGGCAGCCCCAGCCCTTCTTCTCACACCTACTATTCTCGGGCTGTCTCAATTCTTCATCTTAAATTAAAGTGTTAAATGCTGCACAGCACTGGGCCTCTAGATCCATTCTGATAGGTAGGTGTCCCCGTGGCATTGCTGTTAAATATTCTGAATAACATCCTGGACCTAAGAAATTACCACTTTCTTGTATCCTCTCTCAATCCAGTAATAGATCCCTGCTGTTGGTCTAGCACTGTGCTTCAGGAATATGGGACAGAGGGAAGGAGAAATGGTCCTGGCTTTTCATGATATATTTGGAAACATTAAATTAGCATACACTGAAAGTCAAGGTGATTAAGTTTCTTAGTGAGTCTGACGAATACTTTCTAGGTAGGCTGGAATCAGCAAGAAAGTTTCCATGGAATGAGAAACATGAACTGGCTGGGGTTTAGGATGTTTCATTTTTTGTTTTTTTTAAGTTTATTTATTTATTTTGAGAGAGACAGAGCGTGCGAGTGGGGAGAGGCAGAGAAAGAGGGAGAGAGGGAGAATCCCAAGCAAGCTCCATGTGGTCAGTGCATAGAGCCCAGCGTGGGGGCTCGAACTCACAAAACCTGAGCCAAAATGAAGAGTCAGACACCTGACCGACTGAGCCACCCAGATGCCACTAGATTGTTTAAAATAGGTTGAGGGAAGAGGAGGAAGCAGAGAGACCAGAGTAAAGCACCTGAGAAGGGAAGGGGCTGGCATAAGTGGGGTCCAGGGAGCCACCCGTCTGCAGAGCGTCTTATGGTAACAAATCAGATGAGAAGAAGTGGGAAGCCACTTATGGAAAGGCTTGGAAGTCCATCATTTAAACTGGAACTTCTCAACCATTTCCTTTTAAGTTTATTTATTGAGAGAGAGAGCATGTGCGCGTGTGCACGCAGGGGAGGGGCAGAGAGGGAGAGAATCCCAAGCAGGCTTCATGCTGACAATACAGAGCCTGACTCAGGCTCAAACCCGCGAACCGTGAGGTCATGACCTGAGCCGAAATCAAGAGTCAGACACTTAACCAACTGAGCCACCCAGGGGCCCCTCAACCATTTCTAGTCTGTGCTCTACCTCAGTATGATAGAAAATGCTGTGCTTTTCTCTAATATTATTTGAAATTTCAAAATAAAATGGTTCTTATAACTCACAAGCCATGAAACATAACATTCCTTTTATTTTCAATGAAAACACACCCTCTCCAACAGCTCCTCACATTCTGATACATGAAGAGCATACTCCCCACCCCAGGGTAAGATTCACTGGTTGATGCCTTTGGTATTAGCCAACTGTAGGTACCCAAGAAGAAAAGGAACATGATGAAAATGGTTTTTAGAAAGGCAGGAAAGGGTCTTCGGGTGTCTGCCTCTGTCCCCACCTGAGGACCTGAGCTCATGGAAAGTACTCTGACCTCCTCCCTCTGATGGAGGGAACCTGTGGAGGTGCTCACTGTCTCTCATTAAACGAAGACTGTGATCATAGAACTCAGGCATTTCTGGTAAGTGGTTGGTATAGAAATGTGTGATGGAAAGTTAATTTTTAGACTGTGGTCTCACTTCAGCATCTCCTCATTATTTACGCACATGAAACCTTTCATTTGTGACACCTGTTCTGTTCTAAAGAAAGTGCTAAATGAAACACTAAAGACAGCAGTAGAAACTGTTACATTTTTATGTGTGTAAAAGCCAGATTCAGTGATTCTGTAAGTAGGTATTTACCTGTATTAGGTATTAGGAGGAATATGCTTTTTTTATAAGTTTTATTGAGAGAGAGCAGGGGAGAGGCAGAGAGAGAGGGAGAGAGAGAATCCCAAGCAGGCTTTGTACCACCAGCACAGAGCCCAACATGGAGCTCGAACTCCTAAACCGCGAAATCATGACCTGAGCCAAAATCAAGAGTCAGATACCTAACCTACTGAGCCATCCAGGCGCCCCGGGAATATACTTTTTAATGGAGAAATATGTCTGGAATATTTAAGTGACAGTAGAAGAAAGTGATTGTATTATTTGAGGTTCTTTTGGTTATGAGAGGAAACCTCAACTCAAGCTGATTTAGGCAAAAAAAGACTCACAAAGCTGAAGAGTCCAGGATCGACCAGCTTCAGGGCTGCTGCGGCAGTGGCATTCAGAGTCTCTCACTCTCTCATATGCTTTGTTCCTTTGTATTGGCTTTGTTTTCTAGAAACTCCTGCTGATAGTGAAAAAGATGACCTCTGTCAGCTCCATGTTTATCACCTACAGGCTTAGGAGCAACAACGAAAAAGAACCTGTTCCCTAACATTTCTAGCAAAACTCTCAGGGAGGAGTCTCAGTGGCCCCGCTCCATCCTGTTCCCATCTCTCATCCCGTGTCTGGCCAGATGAAAGGCTACAATGCACACTAGGCATGGAAATTTAGGAAGAAGTGACAACAGATAGAGATGGCCAGGAGTCACGCAGCTGGGTGGCAGTCCCAAATCCACCGGCAGTTCAGTACGAGGTTCTCCCACTTGCTCTGTGCAAGTAACTCTTTGGGCCTGAGTTTCCTTACCGGCAAAATGAGGGTGTTTGTCCCTGTGATCGCAAGTCCATTTTAAAAAGCTCTAGGATTCTAGGAAAACCTCTCTGTCTTCTAGTACAGAAAGCTTACTTAGGAAGTTGGGACCGGAATGACCCTTAGCAGATGGGTGGGGTTTGAATAGGGAGAGAAGGGAGAACATTTCAGGAAAAGCATAAGTAGACAGGGGCAATTATAAGATATAAGCAATAAGCCCAAATGTATCCTACAAGTTGTAAATGCATAAAATCCTCATCTAAGCTCCCTCAGTGGTTAACCACTTATAGCTTATACTTTGCCAACGTGGAAGACCTAAATTGTGATGCTCCCGGGTTATCATAAACCCCATCTGACTTCATGCCTGTGTTCTCTCAGGGCTGGCGCTGTGACAACT
Organism: Panthera uncia; assembly: GCF_023721935.1. Classification (NCBI taxonomy): domain Eukaryota; kingdom Metazoa; phylum Chordata; class Mammalia; order Carnivora; family Felidae; genus Panthera; species Panthera uncia. The sequence continues at coordinate 21,726,560 of NW_026057584.1, forward strand.
GCCGAAGACCAGGGGCTGAACCCGGTCACGAAGGCTCCACCGGCCACTACAACCAGTACTCGCAGAGATACCACCAGAGAACGAACACTGTACGTGCACCTGCACCTCGACTGTTTCTTCCCTAAACGCAGTTAGACACCTAGTAGGGAGTCTCTTTCTGTAGCTACCTTTCTTCTGAATGAACCAAATATTCTTAATTTTTAAAAAACACCTTTTTTTTAAAATATGAAATTTATTGTCAAATTGGTTTCCATACAACACCCAGTGCTCATCCCAACAGGTGCCCTCCTCAATACCCATCACCCACCCTCCCTTCCCTCCCACCCCCCATCAACCTTCGGTTTGTTCTCAGTTTTTAAGAGTCTCTTATGCTTTGGCTCCCTCCCTCTTTTTTTTTTTTTTTTCTTCCCCTCCCCCATGGTCTTCTGTTAAGTTTCTCAGGATCCACATAAGAGTGTGTACCCTATGACATAATTTAGGTTCAGACTTATTAAACTCTTAAACATTTCCTATTGCCCGGTACATTGATAAGTTCTTGAAGCTAAAAATCATCTATCTATAAGTGGTTGTCATAAAATCCTCCCCGCCTTTTTTCTGTAACTTTACAGGATTTTTTTATAAATTTTTCTTCTATTTTAACCGAATGCTGCTTTTTTTTTTTCCTTTCCTTTTCTGTTTTAACAGAATGTCAACTGCCCAATTGAGTGCTTCATGCCTTTAGATGTACAGGCTGACAGAGAAGATTCCCGAGAGTGATATTTTCAATCCAGAGAAACAAGCATGGATTCTCTGCCAAGGTCCATCCAAACTGGAGTGATGTTAGCAGACCCCATCTTAGAGAGTTTCTTTCTTAAGCCCTTTGCTCTGGAGTGACTTCTCCAGCTTCAGCTCAACTCACAGCTTCTCCAAGCATCACCCTGGGAGTGTTTTGAGACTTTTCTCATAAATGGAAGCAGTACATCGCCTGTTCTGCTCCGAAGTATTCAATACCGCTCAGTATTTTAAATGAAATGATTCTAACTTGTGATTTGGTTTGGGATCAATAGGGAAGCATAGGCACCAACCGACATACAAAATGTATTGAAATGATATTCTCAAATTTTTAAGTAGGAAAGTTACCCAAACACTTCTGCTTCCACTTAACTGGCCTGCAGTATTGTAGGGACGGCATGTCCTTGTAACTGTGGTATTTAAAATATCCACAGTATTCACCTTTTCCAAATGATTCTAGTAATGGTCTAGAAATATCTTTCTCTTACCTGTTATTTATCAATTTTTCCCAGTATTTTTATATGGAAAAAATTGTATTGAAGACACTTAGTATGCAGTTGATAAGAGGAATTTGGTATAATTATGGTTGGTGATTATTTTTTATACTGTATGTGCCAAAGCTTTACTACTGTGGAAAGACAACTGTTTAATAAAAGATTTACATTCCACAACTTGACTGTCATGGCTTGAATGTCGTATAAAGGAATTTGGGATAAAGAAGAATCCCCACAGATGTTCCTTTTCAGGGGCGCCTGGGTGGCTCAGTCAGTTAAGTGTCTGATTTCAATTCAGGTCATGATCTCATGGCTCATGAGTTCGAGCCCCGTGTTGGGGTCTGTGCTGACAGCTCAGAGCCTGGAGCCTGCTTGGGATTCTGTGTCTCCCTCTCTCTCTCTCTGCCCCTCCCCCACTCATGCTCTGTCTCTCTCTCAGAAATAAACAATAAAATTTTTGTTTTAAATGAATGTTCTTTTTCAATTCAGCAAACATTGGAAAACCAATGATGTGTACAGCTTCCCCCTTGGCGATTTACATACAAAATTTTCTAAATCTGTCACTACAAAAACAGATTCATTCTTATCATTTCATCTCTTCAGTAATGGAGCTAGTTTTATATTTCTGCTTTACCAGATTTCAGTGGACTCAAATATTTATTTAGCTTGCTAGCTGGTTCTTCAGAAGTGGGATTGAAAGAACCTTTAGTTGTTCTTTTCCAACTATCATTCTTCCTTCCCTCCCCTCTCCATGCCATCCTTCATTGAATAAACACCCATTCAAAGAGGTTCCCTGCAAGGAAAACCAGGAGGCCTGTGATGTTAAAACTGCTTGAACAGTATATCCTAGAGCAGTTCTGTCTTAAGGAGATGCTGTGATAGGAGAACCTCAACTCAGCTCTGCTTGCTTCCTGCCAGCTGACACTTTTGAGGTGCCCCAGCAGAGCGGGAAACAGAGTTTGCACACTCCTGACCTACAGAGGACATCTCCTTTTCAGTTTAACTTTGGGGAAACAATAAAACTTTGAGATCAGATCTGCCATCTAAAACAGTAAATAATGGTGTTGGAAACAGTTGATTTCTAATTAGTTAAAAATTAGTAATTCATAATATACAAGAGATGGAAAACATTTTTTTAAAGTTTATATTTGAAAGAGAGAGAGAGCATGCATGCACACACGCGAGTGGGGGAGGGGCAGAGAGCGAGGGAGAAAGAATCTCAAGCAGGCTCCACACTGTCCTCGCAGAGCCTGACACGGGGCTCAATTCCAGAAACCGTGAGATCATGACTGGAGATCATGACTTGGGCCGAAATCAAGAGTGGGACACTTAACCGACAGCCACCCAAGTGCGTTTGGAAAACATTTTTTATACACTGTTGAGTAACAGAAGAAAATATTTCAATAAATACTTGCCAATGAATATTAAGACTAAATACAGAAAGAGATTTCCTCAGGGTTCATTTGTTGAAAAAAAAACATCTCACATCTGAATTGATTTATGGTTTATAAAATGCCCTGACATTTAGTGTCTCACTGGGACAAGGTTTTACAGTCTAATTTTATAAAGAATGCAGCTCAGATCAGTTTTCCTTAGCAGGACATAGAAGCCAACCCTGGGTTTCTGTTTAACGTTCCTAATCTTTCAGCTTTATTAGGCCAGTAATGACCAAGACAGCAGCTCTGAATACGTTTAAAAAAGAGAAAGGGAGATAAATCACAGAAGAAACAGATCATGGTGATATTAAGTGACTCTCTCGTTTGTCATCATCACTGAAGAGAACATGTGATTTGATACAAATCTATGCACACTGTGCAGTGGATTGTCCCACTGAAGGTGCAGGCCTACCTACGAGAATGGACACGGGTCCCTCCATTTCCATATGTGAAGAGGAAGCCCAGGTAACACGTGGGTCAAGGTCTACACCCCGACTCCATCTTGCTTAACAGTCTTTATATTTTAAAACATGACAAAAGAGTAGCTATCAGTTGGGAATGTGCTTCGAACCACTATCTGCAACCTAAAACTATCTTCCCAAATGTGAGTTTAGGTAAATCCACTTGGACTGTATTGATTAAATGGACAGCAAAGCCTCTTGACAACTTATACACTGATATGTAAAAAAAAAAAACACAAGCTCCATATTTAAGATTTAAAAATACCACGTTTTCCAAAATGTCTGCTAGATTCTCAAGAGCAATACATTAATTTTAAAATTAAACTGTTTCAATAGCGAACCGGTTAACTACATTCAAATAATCAGAACAAATTAAACAAATTTCAATGGCCTTTTATGTTTTGGCATCACAATGCAAGAATGGTAAAACTTTGTTTTACTATTTCTCAGAAAAATCATTCAAAAACAAGAACCAAGAGGATTTCCAAAGTTCTTTAAACAGTTTTTACTGACTCATGATACTTCTTCCTGAGACCTGTCTTAAACAGACCAGGTTGAAAATGCATAATTAAAAGACCAATCTGGGGGCACCTGGGTAGCTCAGTCAGTTGAGCATCCAACTTTGGCTCAGGTCATGATCTCACGGTTCCATTGAAAGCGAGTTGAAGCCCCGTTATCAGGCTCCCTGCTGCCAGTGTGGAGACTGCTTGGGATTCTCTCTCCCTCTGTCTCTGCCCCTCCCCCACTGTGCATGCACTCTCTCGCACTCTGTCTTATTCTCTCTCTCAAAAGTAAAATAAACATTAAAAAAAAAAAAGACCAATCTGGATTCAGGCAGGAAATTGCCAATTTAAGAAAAAATCAGGTAAAACTAACAAATATATCAGAATCAAAAAGAAAAATCATAGGTTTGAAGCTTTACCTTGCCTTGCTGCATTTGATTTGCAATGAAATTTATTGTGTATTTATATTGTTTTCAGCTCTAATGACCTAAGTGAATGATGCAAATTAGTCTGTATAATAATATCACTATAAGTCTGTAAGGCACACTTTCTAAGGCAGTGAATAAAGAAATGATCAGGTGGAAATTACAAGTATAGGAAATGACTTTTCTATTTAATTATATTTCCATCGAAAATTCTATTCCATTTCTAGTTGCATGAAACTCATTAAAGTGATTAAGAAACATCACATCAGCACATTTAAATGCTGAAATTGCTTCCTATTCAGTAAATTCCCATTACTGTGGTAGGGAAAGTGGCAAGCTACAATTAAAAAATCCCATTTTCAGGAGATAGATTTCAACCATTAAAAAAAAAAAAAAAGACCACTCTTGGGACTTCTCGTGTTCAGGAACACTTAAAGATAAGCATAAAGGCTGATAAAGGAGAACAACACAAGGATGACCTTGCCTGCTGTGGGTTTTTCAGGCTAAGAACATTATTTAAAAAAAAAAAAAATTTTTTTTTTAACGTTTATTTACTTTTGAGACAGAGCCTGAACGAGGGAGGGGCAGAGAGAGAGGGAGACACAGAATCGGAAGCTCCAGGCTCTGAGCCATCAGCCCAGAGCCCAATGCGGGGCTCGAACTCACGGACCGCGAGACCGTGACCCGAGCTGAAGTCGGACGCTTAACCGACTGAGCCACCCAGGTGCCCCAGAACATTATTTTTAAAGAGTATATGGCACTCACATTTGAAATGAGAGTTATAATCATTGCCACATTGGCTCACTCCATAAGTTCACTGAAATAAAAGATTAATTTGAATTGCAAACAAAAATCTATATAAATCACAAAGGAAGAAAATACTCTAATAAAACAGCAAGAGAAATGGTGCTTCAGCTGAAAGCAAAGAATGGAAATTCCTTTTCTAACATTCTTCACTAGGGTCAGGTAGAAGATATTAAAGCATGTTTTACATTTCCTTGAATTCCTTTTTACTTACTCTTTAGAGACATGCGCGTTTTAACAATCTTAGGAGCCAAATTTATCTCTAAAATAGCTCTTGTGTGGAGCCCCGAAGACTCACAATTAGCGCTGCGTGGAGGCCAAGGGAGGCAGGCAGCTCGGGGCCCTGGAACACAAGTCTGCACGCTGCCTGCCACAGGAGGCTCCTCTCCCACATAATGCAGTGAAGGCCAAGGATTTTCCCTTGGCCTTCTCTTTTCTCTCCTTGCATTACAGTACTTTGGAAACTGCCGTTTCGTTCCAGAAGGAAACGTTGCCTCTGCCAGCAAACGGCTGGACGGGACTTTACAATGAAACCTACTGATCTAATTAATTCAGCATTAGTTGTAAGATGCTGAGCCAAGCGCTAAAGAGTTATATTTGCCTCAAAAACATGCAGCTTTGGTACAGAAACTGAAACCCTCATCCATTGCTGGTGGAAAGGTAAAACGGTCCAGCTGCTGTGAAAATTTGGTGGTTCTCCAAAAAGTTAACCCCAGAATTGTGTAGAACCCAGCAATTCCACTCCTAGGTACATACTCTGGAGAACCAAAAACATATGTTCACATCGAAACCTGTACACGAACGTTCATGGCACCATTATTCCTAATAGACGAAAGGTGGAAACCATCCAAATGTTTATCAACTGATGAATGGATAAACAAATGTGGTGTGTCCGTACAAGTGAATAGTATTTGACTGTAAAAAGAAGTGAAGTTCTGATACACACTACAACATGAACCTTGAAAACATTACGCTAAGTGAACGAAGTCAGGCACAAAAGGCTATATATCATGAGTCCAATTATATGAAGTATCCAGGATAGGCAAACCAAAAGAGAAAGTAGATTAAAGGGTACTAGGGGCAGGGGGAAGGGAGGAATAGAGTAACTGCTAATGGGAACAGGCTTTGTTTTGGGTTGATGACAATGTTCTAGAACTAGGCAGTGGTGGTGACATAAATTTGTGAATATATACACTTAAAAAGCACTGATTTATACAAGTTGGAATTGTTAAAATGGTCAATTTTGTGTTATGTGACTCTTATTTCAAAAAAAAAAAAAAAAGAGGGGTCCTGAGTGGCTCAGTTGGTTGAGCGTCCAACTTCAGCTCAGGTCATGATCTCACAGTCTGTGAGTTCAAGTTCCACATCGGGCTCTGTGCTGACTGCTCAGAGTCTGGAGCCTGCTTCGGATTCTGTGTCTCCCTCTCTCTCTACCCCTTCCCCACTCCCACTCTGTCTCTCTCAAAATTAAATAAACACTAAAAAAAATTTTTTTTTAATTTAAAAAAAGAAAAGAAAATGCCTCTTTACTTACAGAAAGTCTCTGCAATATCTTTTTGCCTACTGGTAAGAAGTAAGGTGTGGGGAAACAGAGTCGATGAAAGGCTGAAGGAAATCAGACATCTCTTGGCTACCTATTTGGAAACTGAAATAAAATCTTCCACAAATATACACTTACTACTTTTGAAGCAAGTTCCATGCATTAATGTCATCCTCCACCACCTTCCATATACACAAAAAACACCAGGAATAGTAACTAGCATTTTTTACAGTATTTATTATGTTCCAGGTGGTATTCTCAGTGTTCTTACACATTGTCTCACCCACCCCTCGTAACAGCCCTATGAGGTGCATAGAGACAGAAAGTGAGGCAAAGGCTGAGTGCATAGCCTAACATCACTCAGCTTGTTAGTAGCAGTGTTGTGACTTGAACCTGACAAACTGGCTTCATGTGTCTTTAACCAGAAGTACTTTTAACCAAGAGCTACTCAGCCTTTCCAGAAGCAAATCCATCCTTATTTTACAAGTGAGGAAGGAAACAAACTGCAAGAGTTCAAACCACATGCCCAAGATCACCCAACTGGTGAGAAGCAAAACAAGTTATTGATTATCATAAAAGGCACAAGGTAGTTTCCTGGAGGGAAAAATGGGAAAATAATCCAGAACAGGCTTGGGGCGGGGGGGGGGGGGGCGACGGGCTGGGGGCAAAAATTACTTTCCTTAACCTGGTTGATGGTGACATAAGTGTTTCTTTACATGTTTTTTTTTTTTTTTTTTAAGTGTATTTATTTTGGGAGACAGCAAGTGAGCAGGGAAGTGGCAGAGAGAGAGGGAGAGAGAATCCCAAGCAGACTGGGCACTGTCAGCACAGAGCCCGATGCGGGGCTGGAACTCACCAACCGTGAGATTGCAACCTGAGCCAAAGGCAGACGCTTAACCGAGTGAGCCACCCAAGCACCCCTGTTCACATATTATTCTTTAAACTGTAGATGTTTTATGCACTTTCCACAGCCATGATTTGTTACAATTTATTTTTAAAAATGAATTTGTCTCTAAAGAGACCACAACACTGCATACAATTTCTACATGAGAGAAAACGCAGGAGAAATGGCAAGAGGTATGCAAAGTAGTTAACAGAAACCTCGGAAAGATTGTCTTTAAATTAAAAAAAAAAAAAAAAAAGGTAGGAGAAAATGTCTCTCTCTAACCCTGAATTGAAAATCTGGGATTAACATGGGAGTTTTGGGGGATGAGAATGGAGAAATGTTCTTTCAGCAGGAAGAAGTTCTTATTAGGGGAGAAATATAGAGTTATCAGTTTAAAGCAATAATACAGGAAGGGAATAAAAAGTGGTTTGAACTTTATAGATTGGATGGTAGAAATAGGGTCCAAATATATCAATAATTGACATGAATACAAATGAGCTGAAAGCAAAAGGAAAGGTTGGCAAAGTGCATTAAAAACAAAAACAGGTTCCAGATGTATCTGCACCTATAGTGTAAGAGCACCAAAGAAGAATGAAAAGTGGTATTAGACATATATAAACCAGAAAAAGAGCTAGTCTAGCTATGTTCATAGTAGATAAAACAACTTACTTTATATATTTTATCTAAGACAAAAATTGTTAGTAGGATTGTAGTACATAATAAAAGCACTATGAAAAATAGTAACTTAAAAGTGCAAGCACTTTTTTAGCTTCAAATATACAAGAAGCAAACATCTATAAATCTGCAGGGAGTAACGTAAACTCATCTTCACAGAGGGAGGTTTCAACCGATCTTTCTCCACTGTTGATAGATCAAACTTAAAAAAAAAAAAATCAGGGGCGCCTGGGTGGCTCTGTCGGTTAAGTGCCCGACTTCGGCTCAGGTCATGATCTCACAGTCTGTGAGTTCAAGCCCCACATCGGGCTCTGCGCTGACAGCTCGGAGCCTGGAGCCTGCTTCTGATTCTGTGTCTCCCTCTCTGTCTGCCTCACGCTCTGTCTCCCTCTCTCAAAAATAAACGTTTAAAAAAAATCATTAAACTACAACTAACACTTTAAAAGAGATTAAAAAAAAAAAGAGGCACAAATAAAATAAAATGACATTATACGAAAGCAGTAACAAAATTCAGAATATCAGAAAATCTATGGAACCAAAAAGTGGGCATCTTCAATAATCGACTGCAAAAAATAAATAAAAATAAAAAAGGAGAGGAACCAGTCAACTAACAAACTTGAGATGTACCAGCCAAATGCAATGTGTCTCAGGCTCAGATCTTATTCCCAACAAACTAAGGGGGAAAAAAGCCAGTGTGGAAGATCTGGACAGTTACTGGGTATTTGATATTAAGAGTGGTTAGGTCTTTCAGTGCGATACTTGAATTATGGTGATATATTTAAAAACAGAAACAAAAGCTTATTTGCTAGTAGTTTGATTTACAGAAAAAAACTGTGAAGATGGTACAGAGTTTCCACATACCCTACACCCACTTTCTCCTTGTTATCATCTTACATTATTATGGTACATTTGTTACAATGAATGAATCAACACTGACCCATAATAAACTACATACTTCAGACTTTTAGTTTTTACCTCATGTCCTTTGTTCAAGCAGTCTATCCTGGGGACATTACATTTAGTGGCTGTGTCTCTTTAGTCTCCTCTAGATAGTAGTCCTCAGACTTCCCTTGTTTTTGATGATCTTGAGAGTGTTAAGCACTGGTATTTTGTAGAATGTCCTTCAGCTGGGAGTTGTCTGTTTCTCTCATGACTCAACTGGGGTTACAGGTTTTTGGAAAGACCAGAGAGGTAAAGTGCCACTCCCATTTTTAGGTATACATACACTAACAGTGTGACAGTGGTTCAACCTTCACCTGGCCAAGGTGGTGGGCAGGTTTCTCCACTGTAATTACTCTTTCACCCTCCTTTCCATGCTACACTCCTTGACAAGTCACTATGCAGAGGGCCCACACTTCAGGGGTGGAAAGTTATGCTCATATCCTTGAAAGTGCAGTATCCATATAAATTACTTAAAATTCTTCTTCATGGATTTATTCTTCATATATTTAGTCATTCATTTATGTCGGCGTTGAACTCAGATATTTCATAGATTGGGTTATAATCCAACACTACATTGTTTTGTTGCTCCAATGATTCCAGCTTTGGCTATTGGGAATTCTTTTCGTTGGCTCCCATGTCTTTTGACATACTCTCATTATATTTTTGTTTTTAAACCACTTCCTTAACTGAAACTAAGATGCTCCAGGCATCCATCTCATCTTGTATATTTTCTGCCCTAGTCTTAGAGTTGCCTGTTTCTCTAAGGAGTCCTGGATCCTTTTATTGGATAGCATCAGAAACCAAGAACTCGGCATTAGGCATGTTCTTTGCTACTGGGGTATTATTATTTCTTGGCCCCTTCAGCAGATAGATTGATTATATATTTTAAAGAGTAAAAATACTTTAAAATTTTATAGAGTCACTTTAACTGAAATATTTACAGAGGAAATACCTATATTGTGTTTCACAATAATCAGTGTTGAGGAGTGGTTAAGTGGGCAAACAGATAAAACTAGTGATCATGAGTTACACTTGGATGACAGATACAGAGTTTAGCTGATTTGTGTCCATCCCAAAACCTCCATAATAAAGACCCTTTAAAAATTCAAAACAATATAGCCATGTACCAACGATCTTGACAACTTAAGACAAAATGGTCAAATTCCTAGGAGAAAAAAAATATACTTTCTAGAGTTGACTCAAATGTATTAAAAATTTATTTATTCACTTTTGAGAGAGACACAGTGCGAACGGGCGAGGGGCAGAGAAAGAGGGAGACACAGAATCTGAAGGCAGGCTCCAGACTCTGAGATGTCCGCATACAGCCCAATGCAGGCCTCGAAACCACAAACCACAAGATCATGACCTGAGCCAAAGTCAGACGCTTAACTGACTGAGCCACCCAAGTGCCCCTAGAATTGACTTAGAAATTAAAAAAAAAAAAAAAACTTAAGAAATGGAAGCAGTGACTAAAAATTTTCCTATGATGTTCACTGGTGTTTCTGATTCTCTTATGGGTAGACTATACTAGACTAACTCTCCTACAGATAGTTATAAACATAGAACAAAAATGTTACAAAATATTTGAAACCACTGGAGAGGAACCAAAAGGTGGTAGAAACCAGAGGGGATCAACCTTCACAGGGAAAGAAGGGGACATGTCAATTCTCCACAAATTGATCTATGGATTCAATATCATTCCAATCAAAATGCCAACAGAATTTTTTTTTTTTTCCCCTGAGAGAAAGCTCAAGTGGGGAAGAGGGAGAGAGAATCTTAAGCAGGCTCTATGCTCAGCACCAGCCTGACACAGGGCTTGATCCCACAACCCTGGGATCATGATCTTAGCCCAAATCAAGAGCCATACATACGCTCAACCGAGTCACCCAGGCACCTTCCAACAGGATTCTTTATAGAAAGAGTAGTTAATTTTAAAACGTATAGGAAAATGCCAAAGCCCTGGAATAACCAAAAAACAAGTTTTAAAAAGGACAATGATAAAGGACTTCCATTATCTGATTTTAAAATTTACCACAAAGCTGTAATTTTTAAGACAACGTGGCACTGGTGTTAGGTCAAATAACTATGGAACGGAACAGAGGCCAGAAACAGACCCATGCAAATAATGGTTAACTAAGCAAACAAGGAAATCCAACAGGAAGTTTTTCCAAATGATGATAAAACACCTGGATGAACGTATGGAAAGAAAATGAAACTTGACACATACATCATCACACTAAAATTTAAACAGATCTTACATGTAAACTGTAATAATAAAAACTATAAATTGTCTAGAGCAAAACATAAGAGAAAATCTTCCTAATCTTTGGGTAGGTAGCAAAGATTTCTAATTTTTAAGTTTACATAAAAATGTAAAGATTGACATGGGATTCAGGATGAGGTTATCTTGGAGGAGATAGGATAGCGTGGGGGAAGAGGGGGACACCAAAGGGCTGGATTCTAAGTTATTGTCCAGATCCTAGATTTTGTCCTGGAGATGAAGTCACGGTCCTATAATGTTATTAAGACCATGTACATAAACCAGTCTGTCATGGGCTAAAGGTTATTCTAATTCTGTGTGCCTGAAGTCCAAAATAAAAACTTACCTGGTTTAAAAAGTTTACTCTTTAACAGAAATACTCTTAAAGCATTTTGGGTCTTTAAAAATACCGCTTTTCCGGGGGCGCCTGGGTGGCTCAGTCGGTTGAGCGTCCAACTTCGGCTCAGGTCATGATGTCACAGCTCTCGAGTTTGAGCCCCGCGTCGGGCTCTGTGCTGACAGCTCAGAGCCTGGAGCCTCCTTCAGATTCTGTATCTCCCTCTCTCTGCCCCTCCCCCGCTCTCTCTCTCAAAAATAAACACATTAAAAAAATAATAAAAAATAAATTATAAAAGAAAAAAATACTGCTCCTCCATATCTGGGAAGTAACAGAGGGTGGCATTTCAGCTCTCACACAGTCCTCTTCTGCAAATGTAAAACAGTAATTACAGAATGAATGAATTTGATGAATTTGCGCGTTGGTGTATCTAAGTAGGATATTTTGTAGTACCGTTCTCGTGCAAGCATGGATAGGCAAGACAGTGTTAAATACAGCAACCACTGTTTTGATAATTATACCCTTGATGTTAACTTTTGGTAAAGTTAAAGAACACTCAAGTTGGGGACATCGAATGCACACTTAATTTATAAGCCAAAACCTAGGTTAGCCACCTATTACTAACAAATCACCCTCAACCATCGTGGCTTTAAGCAAACATGTCTCTGTTTCTGTGGGCCACGAATTCACGAGAAGCTCCTTTGCACACTTGTGTCTCAGGTCTCTCAAGAGGTTGCGGCCAGATGTTGCCTGAGATGGGAGCCGGAGGACCACTTCCAAGACAGCTGGCTCCCAGAGCTGGCAGGTAGTGTTGCCAAAACAGCTCCTCTCCTCGTGGAGGGCTGCCTAAATGTCTTCACAACATGGTGCTCGCCAGTCCCAGGTCAAGTAATCCAAGAAACTAAGGCTGAAGTTGCAATGCCTTTCAGGACCTAGCCCCAGAAGTCGACTATTTTTTGTGAGTATTTTATTGGTTACGCCAAGTCAGCCTTCTTTCAATGAGGGCTGGGAAATTAGTCCGTTGCATGACTAGAAGGATGACCTTAAAAAACACAAAAGTTTCAGAACTTTCAATTTAGGGAGGAGGTAGATTAAAGACATAGAAAAAGAAGACCCCCTCCATTACGATGAAAAATCACAAAAGGTTTTAGTTGGCCACAGGTATCATATATATCAGCAGTCAGGGCCACCTGTGCAGGGCACATAAGGGCACCATTCTGTGATGTGGGGAGGCACTGCCACCCCACTGTGCTCTACTTTCAGTAGTAAGCCTGTACATGGAATGCTGGGTCTACTTTTGAAGAGCAAACATTGATTATGTTTCTACAGACCTCCAGAAGGGACACGAAGGGCTTGCTGATACTGCAGGTAACTTTTTATTTAACACAAAGGGAAGAGTATGGACTAGTATTACTCGTATATGTGGCCAACAGAAGACTTATTTATCCCCTTTAAGGTTCTAGGCCCCACACTGCAAGGTGCTGTTTTAGAAAGGAGAAAACCAAGCTTTTTAGAACTGTGGCTAAAAAAAAGGCTGTATGAGTGAAATCCCCTATGAGGAAAGCAGTGAGGCTGCAGGCTGCTCATGTTATCTAACGCCAGTGTCTGCTCGGCTTCTCTGGCTTACTTGATGATTTTTAATGTTTGGTGCAGGCAATGTTTTGGGAGGAGCTGAGTTCCAGGAGGCAGGGATATACCTGTATTTCTTACACACAAGTATTTGTGGGTAATGTTTGTCATGCTAGAGAGCCTGTAACTTCAAGAAATTAAATACAACCAGAAGCTGTGGATCCAAGATAACTAAGACTTAATGTTTTATTTTTTAAAAAAGGCATCTGTCAAAAGGTCACATGCGATTTTTCACCTACACATGAGCAAACCATAAAATACTGTGCAACGAAATCAGTGATGAAAGAGCCGCAGATTCGTATGAGCGAGAATTATTCCCAGTTCATCACAAGCCTCTATCACAACTCTGTCGGCAGCAGAACCAGAAGGAGCAGCGATGTATGCCACGCCGCTCTGCGGGGAGAAGAGACATTGACTTTCAAGACACAAGTTCAGGTGAAGACACGCAAGAACCAAAATACTCCTCTACAGAGCATAAGCTAACAAGGGTTCACAATACAGACTGATTCGCTCGGCCAAAAGAGCAAAAGAACATCAAATGGAAAAGTAAAATACTTAAATATTCCTGATCACACTGCCATAACCTGGCTATAAAACTTACAGAACTTAAACACCAAAAGCAGGGTTTCTGAAGTGGTTTTACATCATAATCAATTCTGTGCAAATGCACATCATTTCCACACTTACCCTTTTAGCTCTGTCTACGTTATCTCTGAAGGGAAAGAAGGCATCAGAGCTGATAGAAACTTCATTAAGTTTGTCAACCCATTCTTTCTTCTCTGCTTCAGTTAGCAGTTCAGGGACTTCCTCAAACAATGCCTTCCACTTTACCAAATCTTCATCCTATGAGAAGGGGGTAGAGAAGGGAAAGAAAGATTTTGGATACAATCTTTAATACTATCTGATGCAAATCAGAATGCCAGAAAGCACTTGGGCATTTGTCCCAGGATTTAATTATAAATAATGGCTCATTCCAATTTACATCTCCAGAATTTTTTTTGATGCTTTTAACATTTCATTAAGAAAAGTAATTCTAAGTGTACCAAATAAAGATTATACCATTTACTTTCAAAATCAGTTTATTCTAAATATATTTTGTTTCTTAATCTCTGCCTAAATTAAATCTACTATTTTATATCCCTGTATCAAAACAAGCAAACAGATGATGATGGATGTTCTAGAACTATATTTACACAGCCTCAAGTCTACAGTCAGTTACAGATGAAATCAAGGTATGATTCACGGTATTCACATTTTTAAAAAGGTGCTTCCATTTTGGATGATTTGTTGGCTAAAACAACATACTTTTAACTCTTGTTCACGTACATATAAAGATCCTTCCAGAACTACGAGCAAGATTTCACTAGTAATATTAAACAGGATAATACCAATATTAGAGTAAAAAAAGAAAGGCTTATGTTTTAAGTACTTTATGATTATAAGACACACTTATGTGACACTTATGATGTCACGGATTCCTGTCCCTGAACCTGTGGACAATGTAATGTGGTTAACTCACCTCCTCAGGAGACTATCGAGTATCCGGTTACCAGACTTCTCTTTTGCTTTCCACATAGGATTTATCGACATTTGCTATGTCCAAATATAGATTTAAATTCTAGATCTTTAGCAGGCTGTTGATAGCTGCAATTTTACTTATTTATTTATTTTTAACGTTTATTTATTTTTGACACAGTGCAAGGGGGGGATGTGCACAGGGAAGGGGACATAGGATCCAAAGTGGGCTCTGCACTGGCAGTCTGACAGCGGCGAGCCCAATGTGGTGCTCGAACTCATGAACGGTGAGATCATGGTCTGCTCGACT